>NC_057716.1:57640436-57664720 GCF_004010195.1 Chiloscyllium plagiosum | reverse complement strand
GGATGTGGTAGGTTACAGCAGGATATAGAGAAGCTGCAGAGCTGGGCAGAAAGGTGGCAAATGGAATTCAATGTAGCTAAGTTTGAGGTGATTCACTTTGGGAAGAATAACAAAAAGATGGGGTACTGGGTTAATGGTCGGATACTTGGTAGTGTGGATGAGCAGAGGGATCTTGGTGTCCATGTACACAGATCTCTGAAAGTTGCCACCCAGGTAAATAGTGCGGTGAGGGAGGCATATGGCGTACTGGCTTTTATTGGTAGAGGAATTGAGTTCCGGAGTCCTGAGGTCATGATGCAGTTGTATAAGACTCTGGTGCGGCCGCATCTGGAATATTGTGTGCAGTTTTGGTCGCCATACTATAGGAAGGATGTGGAGGCACTGGAACGGGTGCAGAGGAGGTTTACCAGGATGTTGCCTGGTATGGAAGGAAGATCGTATGAGGAAAGATTGAGACACTTGGGGCTGTTTTCATTAGAGAAAAGAAGGTTTAGGGGTGACTTGATTGAGGTGTACAAGATGATTAGGGGGTTAGATAGGGTTGACAGTGTGGACCTTTTCCCGCGTATGGAGTCGGGTATTACAAGAGGGCATAGCTATAAATTAAGGTGGGGGGGTAGATATAGGACTGAAGTTAGGGGTAGGTTCTTCACTCAGCGAGTCGTAAGTTCATGGAATGCCCTGCCAGTAGCAGTGGTGGACTCTCCCTCTTTATGGGCATTTAAGCGGGCATTGGATAGGTATATGGAGGATAGTGGGTTAGTATAGGTAAGGTGGGCTTGGATCGGCGCAACATCGAGGGCCAAAGGGCCTGTACTGCGCTGTATTCTTCTATGTTCTATGTTCTATGTACAGCTCAAACCCTCCAACCCTGGCAACATCCTTGTAACTCTTCTCTGAACCTTTTCAACTTTCACAACATCCTTCTTATGGGAGGGAGACCAGAATTGCACACAATATTCCAAAAGTGGTCTAATCAATATCCTGTACAGCGACAACATGATTTCCCAACTCCTATACTGAATGCTCTGACTAATGAAGGAAAGCATACCAAATGTCTTATTCACCTGCTCTGATTTGCCTTTCCAAAATACAGCACTTAACATTTATCTAAATTAAACGCCTTGGCTGATTGGCCCACCTGATCAAGATCCTCTTGTATTCTGAGGTAACCTTCTTCACTGTCGACTACACCTCCAAATTTGGTGTCATCTGCAAACTTACTAACTGTACTTCCTATGTTCACATCCAAATCAACAACAAAAAGCAGTGGACCCAGCTCCCGACCCTTGTGGCACATCACTAGTCAACTTGGTGAAGATTTAGTACCTACATGTCAAACAGCTTAAGCAACTTGTAAACCCAGTACCAATGGATCAAAACTAGGCTCTGCAGTCCTGCCATATCAAGTCACATTTGTGATAGTGAATAACTAAGCAACCCACTGGAGGAGAAGGATGGCCAAGGAATATCCCTATCCTCAAAGATGGGAGAGGCCACAATGTCAGTGCAAAAAATAAGATTAAAACAATTGCAACAAACTACAAACAGAAATGCTGAGTGGATGACTAATCTCAGCCTCTACAGAAGTCCCCAGCAACACAGGTAACAGTCTTCAGCCAATTAAATTTACAATATCAAGAAATCACTGAAAGCACCTGATACTGTAAAGGCCATGGGTCTTGGCAACATTCTGGCAATAGTACTGAAGACTTGTGATCCCAATCTTGCTGCACCTTGACCCAAGCTGTTCCAGTTCAGCTATAAAGCTGGTAACCTGACAATGCGGAAAAGTCCCTTGGAACTTCTCAATTAAAGGATGGTGTTTCATCAGCATTTTGAGTTTCTGCCATGGATCTTCCTGTAACTGAACAGGCTCTTTGGCTCTGTGGATGGTAAGTAGATGAGTTTAACTACCTAATTTCTAAATTGTATATACTCTCCTAAAAAGAGCGTGGTGCTGGAAAAGCACAGCCAGTCAGGCACATCTGAGGAGCAGGAGAATCGATGTTTCGGGCATAAGCCCTTCATCAGGAATGAGGCTTCATTCCCGATGAAGGGCTTATGCCCAAAACATTGATCCTCCTGTTTCTCGGATGCTGCCTGCTGGCTGTGCTTTTCCGGCACTGCATTCTTCGACTCTGATCTCCAGCATCTGCAGTCCTCACTTTTTCCCTATAATCTCCTAAAACATTTGTTAGACAAAATTTGTCTCCTCGCCAATTTGGATTTTTTTTTTGGCAACGTATGCCCAGTAAATTAATTCCTTAATCACAACTTCTACTGTGATTTTTCTCAAGGGTATTGCCTCTGGAAACTGAGTGAACAAATCCACGATATTTGAGATACCTATGCCCCAATCTTAAGTAGTGGGTCTGCCTCTATAATGTTTTTAAACTAAGGCAGAACATCAGCAGGGTAGGAAAAAAAAGGAGCAAATCTTGCACTTGAGATGCCACTACCTTCCAGGATGATCCACCCAGTGCCAAAGTGTCTGTGGTCAAGAATGAGCCACAGCAAAATTTTGTCAATCTCTGTCAGTCAAATACCCTGCTCTCTCCTGGATGATGTCAAGTTTCCTTCACTAATGCAATTGCAGTGGCAACAATCCAGGCCAATGGGGAACTGTCCATCCAATTCTAACTTGCTAAGATTATTACTTAAATCATAGAATGCCAATATTCGCGCTGCCATGTTTTTAGGATACGTTTTGTTGGAGTGACAGTCTACACATATCTTTAAAATACCATGATAGTCAGTCATTTCAAAACAAATTGGTGGAAGAAATTTGTATTAACAGTACAAAACAGACATGGCATAATATTGCCTGTAATTAATGGTAAGGTCAATATGCTACGCAGGAAATGTCACTGTGATGTGGAGTTTAAGATAGAGGAAGCTTAACAAAAGACACATTATCAAAAACACGCAAAATAAGACTTTTTTATATTGATAGATATGTTACGGAATCATAGAAATGTACAGTACAAAAGAGGCCATTTGGCCCATTGAGTCTGTATTGCCAAAAATGTATTACTACTTACATTAATCCCACTTTCCCACACTTGGCCCATCATCTTGAATATTATGACATTTCAAGTGCTCATCCAAGTCTTTCTTAAAGACTGTGACATTTCCCACCTCAACTACCCTCCCAGGCAGTGCATTTCAGACCCCCAATAACCTCTGGGTGAAAATGTTTTTCCTCAACTTCCCTCTAAACCTCCTGCCTTTCACTATAAAATTATATTTCCTTTTTATTTGACCCCTTGACTAAGGGGTACAGTTGCTTTCTATTTAGCCTGTTCATGTTCCTTGTAATCTATACGCCACTCAACCTTCTCTGCTCCAAAGAAAATGACTTGAGCTGATCTAGCCTCTCTTCATAGCTGAAATACTCCATCTGAGGAAATATCCTGGTGAAACAAAAACAGAAATATCTGGAAAAGCTCAGCAGGTCTGGCAGCATCTTCCTGTGGAGAAAAATCAATGTTACTGTTTTGGTTCGAGTGACCTTTCCTCAGATGGGCTGAGACCTGAGGAAGGGTCACTCGACCCGAAATGGTAACTTTGATTTCTCTCCACAGATGCTGCCAGACCTGCTCAGCTTTTCCAGCAATTTCTGTCTGTGTTTCTGATTTACAATATATGCAGTTCTTTCAGTTTTTATTCAATGTTCTGGTGAATCTCCTTTGCACCCACCCCAGTGTAATCACATCTTTCCTACAGTGTGATAACCAGAACTGCACACAGTACTGCACACAATCCTAACCAAAGTTCTGTACAGCTCTCCCTGCTCTTATGATTTGATAAGGCCACGACTGATAAAGGCAAACATCCTCTATGCCATTTTAACTGGCCCAGGGACAGCTCAGTGGTTAGTACTGCTGTCTCACAGTGCCAGGGACCTGGATTCAATCCCACCCTTGGGAAACTGTCTGTGTAGAGTTCGCATGGGTTTCCTCCAGGTGTTCTGGTTTCCTCCCACAGTCCGAAGATGTGCAGTTTAGATTGTTTGGCCGTGCTAAGTTGTGCAGGCTGGGTGGATTAGCCATGGGCAATGTAGGATTATGGGGACAGGATGGCTTTCAAAAGGTCGGTGTGAACTCAAAGGGGCAAATGGACTGCTCCCGCACTGCAGGGATTCTATGAAGCTGTCCTGCCACCTTCAGGGATCTGTGGACATACTCCTCAAAATCCCCATTCCACATTTAACACTCGACCAATGCTTTCTTCTTCCTCCCCTCCTGTACTGTCAGGCCATTTGCAGTGCCAAAAGCCTGTTCCTCTGAGCTTCCTAGTGTCCTGCCATTCATTGAATATTTTCTTGTCTTGTTCCTTCTTCCACAAACTTACTTATCATCCATTCTGTATTCTTGTTCACACCATTTATGAATATCCCAAACAATAGGAACCCAGCACTGAACTCTGTTGTACACCACTGAACACCGAGTTCCAGTTACACAAAGAGCCTTCCAACACCACCCTCTGTTTCCTATCACTAAACCAAGTTTGGATCCAATTTGCCAAATTTCCATGGGTCCCATGAGCTTTTACCTTCTTTATTAGTTTACCATGTGGGGACATGTCAAAGGCCTTGCTGAAATGTATATTAACTACATTAAAAATTCTATCCTCCCCCAGACTCTTGGTCACTTTCTCAAAAAATACTAGATTTTTTTTAAGCATCACCTCCCTTTGACAAAACCATGCAAATTAAACATTGCCTCTCTAGATGGTGGTTAACTTTCTCATTCAATATTTTCTCCAACAGCTCCCTACCACTGATGATAGACTCATTGGTCTATAGTTCCATAATTTATCTTTGTTACTTTTCTTGTAAGCTGGAACCACTTTGGCCTCCATTCCTGTGGCACGTCCCTTGTGGCCAGAGATGATTTGACAATGTGAGTCAGAGCCACTGTAATTTCCTCCCTCATCTCCCACAGCAGCTGAGGATACAACTCATTCAGACCTAGGGATTTGTCTACTTTTAAATCTATCCAAACCTCCAACACCTGCTCATTGCTTTCACCAGTCTGCTCAAGAACCTCACAATTCGTCTTCTTGAATTCTCTACTTGCATCCTTGTTCTCCTGCAAAGACAGATGTGAAGTACTCATTTAACACTCTACCAATGCTTTCTTCTTCCTCCCCTCCTGTACTGTCAGGCCGTTTGCAGTGCCAGAAGCCTGGCTCTGACTACCTTGAGTTTTCACTGCCAGTCTCAGCTTCCGGAATGGAAAACCAATTTGTGCGCAGGACCTCAGTGTCTCCTATACTACCTGCCTGTTTCTCCTTGACTGCCTGGTGGTCACCCGTTTCTTTTCTTCCTCCAGTCCCTTCAGCTGTGGGGTGACCACCTCTCTAAATACGCTATCCATGTAACTCTTAGCCTCATAGATGTGCCACTGTGTTTCCAGCTGCTGCTTGAGCTCTGAAACCTGAAGCACAAATTTAGGTAGTTGGGAGCACTTCCGGCAGACGTGATCATCCTCAATACTGGCAGGGTTTATATATTCACTTGTAGGGCATGAGTGTCGGTGACTGGTCAGCATTTATTGCCCATCCCTAGTTGCTCTTGAGAAGTGATGGTGAATTGCATTCTTGTACCACTGCAGTCCATGTACTGTAGGTAGACCCACAGTCCATGACTCTCAACATGTGACAGGGTACACATTCCACTTGGCTGCTCGCCTGCCATGATTTGAATTTCCTTAATCTTCCTCAAACATCCTAGTCTTCCTTAATATATAACTATATGTAAATGTAACTAACATATACATTAGTGCTTTAATATAAAATTAATGTTTTGTTCATTCAAAAGGATTTAAAAAAGCAATAATTTAAGAAGTAGATTACATTAAATATACAACAGGATCATGCCTGGTCACTCTGACCATTTAATTAGAATGATAACCATTTACACATTGTTATCTGACCCATGTGAAGTAGCAAATTGTGTTTGTATAGCAACCTTGACTCAAAGAAATAATGTGAAACAATCTTAGAATAATTGCACTTTGTGAAAATACTGTTAAAGAAATATTCTAGCATCTGACTGACAGCTGGAAATTGGAAATCATGAATTACATAGAATTAAACAGAAGATCATGCTCATTACTAATTATGCTGATTTCCTGTTAGGTTATGCAAATTTATTAACTTTAGAAACAGCTTATTTGATATCTCTTCCTTCAATTTCAAAATTTAATGAAGTAAAACTATGGATGTTTTTTTCTGAATGGAGGAATATTTATCCAGGCTTTTCACAATTAATGTTATTCATGACTACAGTGAACTGGCCTTTAGATGAACTACTTCAGATAATTTTCTCTTTGCGTTGAACATACTGTTAGACAGAATGTTGGACTACATTGACTTGTAAGTGAAACTCGAAATATTGTGCACTGTGATTGTAAGGCAATCATTTATTGCAGGCAGAGAAACAGAAACTTCCACAGCAGAAACTTTCTATCCTTTTTTTTAAAAAAGAAACTGAGTGAAAGTTTAATTTCAAACTTACTTATTATTATCTATGGATTGCATTTAATCACAAGTTATTTTGCAGAACTTCTGATATCAGACTTTGCAAGTAAAATTTGGAAATATTTTAATGCAATTTTCTTATCAGCAATTGCTTCACGTGATGTAGAAAGATATAAATTATAACATTTCATCCAAACATATTTATTAAGCCTTGATTAACTTGTTTAAATTGGCATAAATTATATTCTACAATTAAGATGAAAATTCTCACTTAGTTGTATTGTTAGGCACTGTTATCCATTTGTAAATTTTCATATGGATATATGTGCACACTACTGTGTGGTCTGCACCTGCACTTTTGGGTTGCTGCATGTTTCTGTTTCTTATAGGAAACAAGCCCACCGTGCTCTGGTAGAACTTAATGGAGGCAAAGATTGCCTCAACTGGACAAAGTCCATTATGCTAACGCCTAGTGATCACTGTCAGGCCTTCTGCCAGGAGTGGAAATTCTTCGCTCTGACAGCTGCTGGCTAGTCAGAGGCTGGCAGGTCTCCACTGCAGGAGCAGTTGCAAATGGTAGCAATACAGCTGCAAAGACACAAGGTCTTGTGTTGCAGTGATACTGACCCTACCTCTGAGCCAGGAGGCCTGGGGTCAAGTCCCACCTAAATTGAATTGAACTGGCTTTATTGTCATATGTTGAGAAAGTGAGGACTGCAGATGCTGGGGACCAGAGTTGAAAAGTTTGGTGCTGGAAAAGCGCAGCAGGCCAGGCAGCATCCGAGGAGCAGGAGAATCGAAGAGCTTATGCCCGAAACATCGATTCTCCTGCTCCTCGGATGATGCCTGGCCTTCTGCGCTTTTCCAGCACCACACTTATTGTCACATGTACTCATATGAGTACAATGAAAAGTTTACAAGTCATCACTTATGGCACCATCTTAGGTACAAAAATACTGAGGTACAGATATTTAGCTATAAATTCTTAGGAAAAAATGAAAAATAAAGAACTATGTTATCCAATATTACAATCCTTCCATGATACTATAACAGAGTAAGAAAGGAAATTAAGGAAAAGAGAATCCAAGACGAAGACCACATAGTCCATTTCATGGCACTGCACTAAAAGACTCAATCCCCCACCCAGGGGAATCCAGGGCCAGACCCGCCACAATGCCAAAGAAAATGCTACATGGAGTCACAGACTGATTGAAATCACCACCCAGACTGTTGCCAACCAAAACAATCACCGAAGCCACTGAAAGGAATCCCAAGCCATCATTAAAAAAGTCCCAGGCTGCCACGGAAGCTGCATAAAAGAATCCCAGGCCAGGCCAGACCAATCGTGTGGCCCCAAAGATGCTGCAGAAGTCTCAAGGAAACCTGCACCATTGAAATCCGAGGACAGACCCATCTTGTCTTCAGTTACCACTGAAGCAGCCTGGTCAAAGGACCCACCAGAACACAGCCAGGAGGAATGGCCAGATCCACACCTCATTCTCCAATGCAACAGCCTCCCGGAACCTCCTTTTTCACCCACAGCCACCGAAAGAAAGTGGACTCACGGTGAGTTTCTGCTCGGACTGCCTCGACAATGTAGAGGTTGCCAGGAAACTGAACTCGCCTCTGACGTTGCTGCACTGAGTCTGCACTGCTGGTGTACTCATCATTGCCTATGCTGTCACCCCGCCACCAAGTGATAAATAAAATAAAAGAAAGAAATTAATGAGAGAAAATAAAGAGAAAAGAAAAGAAATGGAAATAAACTACTCAGAAGAGTGTAATACTATCACACTGAGCAAGTTGATGAGCGGCATGGTGGCACAGTGGTTAGCACTGCTGCCTCACAGTGCCAGAGACCCAGGTTCAATTCCCGACTCAGGCGACTGTGTGGAGTTTGCACATTCTCCCCGTGTCTGCGTGGGTTTCCTCCGGGTGCTCCGGTTTCCTCCCACAGTCACAAAGATGTGCAGGTCAGGTGAATTGACCACACTAAATTGCCCGTAGTGTTAGGTAAAGGGGTAAATGTAGGGGAATGGGTGGGTTACGCTTCGGCGGGTCGGTGTGGACTTGTTGGGCCGACGGGCCTGTTTCCACACTGTAAGTAATCTAATCTTAAAAAAAAATACCCAGGGTCAATGAGGGACCGAATGCCAAATGTGAGTATGTGGTGGAGGCCATGATGCGGGGTGGGTGGGAGGGATTTGAGGCAAGGTTAGTGGTGCAGGGTTCAGTAGGCGTCTCTGACATGTATATTGATAGAGATATCAATGGTGTCATTTAGATGATGTTAATCACGAGGTGATAAGACCTCATTTCTTGTAAATACCAACAAATTATCTTCATATTGTCTCATTATCTTAGTAGAGATCGATGATGGTAGTAAGCTAAGAGGGACAAGCTGTAATGAATTGGATGATCCTGTAAATGACTGATAGCCCAAGGAACATAAGAGGTGCAGGAAGTCATATTGGTAAGATTACCATCATTTTTAATGCAGTCAATCATAAATTGGACACACACTACCTAGCCAATCAGAGGTCGATCATACTCTTTCCATACATTGGCAAACCAATTAGAGTTCAGGATACCTCCGAACAGGCATGCGTGTGGTAGCTAGCCGTGGTTAATAAGCAATAACTCTTAGCAGCCCATTGTGAAAGGTGACGGAAATTAGGAGAATTTCAGTCAACAGAGAGAACAAGAGACATCCAATGTTGTGAGCTGGTATTCCATTGTGAATATTTGAAGCTACTGCTTTTATTACATATCACTCTTTTGAATTTATGAGAAAATTAGTAAATTCTGGAAAATTTCTGAAGACTTGGAAAGATCTTATAATTGACCTGGACTAGTAAACCTTTAAATAGACTGTCTCAAACAACGCATGTAATTGTAATTGACTTAGGACTTCTCATTAAGATAAAGTGAACAGCAAACCGTATAAATTAGTACCAAAATCTGGGTTTTAATATTAGTGCATAAATGTGTTTTTCGAATATGGGAGTGATTATCTGGCCAGAAATTGTCAGTTATCACATAAAAGCAAAGGGGTGGAGAAGCTCAGTAGATCTGGCAGCAAATGTGGAGAGAGAGAGAGAGAGTTAATTTTTCAAGTCCAATGTGACTCCTCTTTGGACCCTGCAGGGATAATTTCTTAGATTAAACATGGTGGCAGATTAAATTGAACACTGGTGACTTTTGAAAGTACACAAAAAGTCATGAAAAGGACAGAAGAAATGTTGAGGGAAGATATTTGAACTAACTTGAGAGAGTAAAGCCCTCCTAGGGAAGTGTTTAGAACAGTTTGACATAATCTATTTGGCAGATGTAGCTATATTTGTCCAAGGGGGATGGATGAGGAAAAGCTAAGAGCTGAACATGCTTTGATTGGAGCACTTTATTGTGCTGAGAAGAAGATTCAGGAAATAAAAGAGAGATTGGGTAAGCAAAGGTATTAATCTCTCTTTCAGCATTGTGTGCACTTGAACAGAAAGAACAATTTTCTCTCAATTCCACTAAACCACAAATGAGATGGGAAATTAAAAACAATTACATACCCACAGAAATATCTGTGAGCAAAGTAAAGGGAAAATATTGTGTGTGAATGCAGTAAGTTTCTGTTTTTGTTTTACTTGAGTGCCTTGTTTCTTTTTATGTGTCTGTAAGCTAATGTCCAGTGTCAGGGTGGAATCTTATAGGAGTCTGAGTGACATGGCATATGTTGAGATTTGTGGCAGAAACACATAAGGGGTCTGACAAGGCCCATCTCAACTAGGCAAAAGTGAGGACTGCAGATGCTGGAAATCAGAGTCTAGATTAGAGTGGTGTCGGAAAAGCACAGCAGGTCAGGAAGCATCCGAGGAGTAGGAAAATTGACGTTTCGGGCAAAAGTCCTTCATCAGGAATGAAGGCAGGGAGCCTCCGGGGTGGAGAGATAAATGGGAGGGGAGTGGGGCTGAGGAGAAGGTAGCAAAGAATACATTAGGTGGATGGGGGTGGGGATGAAGGTGATAGGTCAGAGAGGAGGGTGGAGCGGATAGGCCGGAAGGAAGATTGGCAGATAGGACAGGTCATGAGGATGGTGCTGAGCTGGAAGGTTGGAATGGGGGGTAAGGCGGAGGGAGGGGAAATGAGGAAACTGGTAAAGCCCACATTGATGACCTGGGGTTGAAGTGTTCGGAGGCAAACAAAGAGGCATTCTTCCTCCAGGCGTCATGTGGTGAGGGAGTGGTGGTGGAGGAGGCCCAGGACCTGCATGGGAGGGGGAGTTGAAATGTTGGGACGGTGGGGTTGATTGGTACGGATGTCCCGGAGACGTTCCCTAAAGCGCTCTGCGAGAAGGCGTCCAGTTTCCCCAATGTAGGCCATTCTCAAATTTGGTGGAATTTGAAGCACCTTTTGACAAGCAACAAGCAAGTTTCTTGCTTGACAGTGGCATGATGCTAACTAAGCCATAACAATTGCCCAACTCACCTCAATATTCAACTTCCTAACCTATTAAATGTGCCAAATAAGCTGGACGTCAAGGAATCTTGACATGGTAGGCTGATTGGTGTCAGGCGATTTCAGCTTGTTTATAGAATCATAGAATAATAGATTCTCTACAGTATGGAAAGTGGCCATTTGGTCCATTGAGTCTGCACCGACCTGCCAAAGTGTATCCCACCCAAACCCAGCCTTCTACGCTGTCCCTGTAACTCTGCATTTACCACGGCTAACCCATCTGGCCTGCACATCTCTGGACACTATACATAATTTAGCATGGCCGTTCACCTAACCTGCACATCTTTGCTCGGAAGGTCCTCACTGTTACATATGACCAAACAGCATCTTCGGGCACAATCAATAGGCATCAGCCACACAAACTCCTCATTTATTAACGTTGATACCTGACCTTTGCCAAACCCATCAAGGCATCTCTTTGATCCAATTACAGGCCATTTAGGAAACACAGACTTGTATTGCAGGGCACACTGGCAGCTAGCATTGAAAGGCTTCAGCAGGGACACTCTGTACTCAGGCACAGGCAACCAGCTCATGGTTTGGACCAGGCTGCATCTCTGGGCTGCTCCGTTATACTGTGCTTTCCTACCTGCTGGCTCATGGCATCCATGCCTTGGCTTGCTTTCCATGCCATGCTAGTTAGCGTATTAGCGCTCCAGCCAGAGCCTATCACAATCAGTAATGCTGTTTTAATGAGTTCTTTAGCAGACACACAGACAGGCTGCTTGACAGTAGGAATCTGCCTGGGAATGGTGGGGGGTCATCTTCTTGAACATCAGTTTAACACCTGTAGAACGTAAGCAATAGTGAGGACAGTAGACGCTGGAGATCAGAGTCTAGATTAGAGTGGTGCTAGAAAAGCACAGCAGGTTAGGCAGCATCCGAGGAACAGGAAAATTGACATTTCAGGCAAAAGCACTTTATCAGGAATGAATCTGTAGAATGTGCCAGCTGCCTACACTGTGAATACACTGCATGTCTATTTAACCAGAAGGCCATCTTGGAAAGTGGTAGGGACTTATCCTCAGTCCATCAAGGGTGTGCTGCTGTTGGTCAGTGGGTCCTGGTATTCCCAGTTATGGGCACAGTCCAGGGACTGTGGAATGGTTGGTCATCTGCTTATGATGCTCACAGTCAGGGGATCTGTCCAGAGTCCAGAGAATGGTCAATGGTCAGTCCTGTAGGGCCAATGCAAGCTGTCAGGGGAAACAAGGGAGCTGCAAAGACAGTAGTAGGAGGAGGCTATAAAGTCATGTCTAGCCACTGTTTGAAGACTGTGGTGAATACAGTCCTGAGGCTTAACTCTTGATTGTTCTGGATTAGTGGTGCTGGAAGAGCACAGCAGTTCTCTGTGCTGTGCTTTTCCAGCACCACTAATCCAGAATCTGGTTTCCAGGATCTGCGGTCATTGTTTTTACCTTCTTGATTGTTCTGGGACTAGTGGTTATGGGGGAAGTTAACTTGTGACCATGCGGAGACCAGTGCTGACAGTATCCACCACAAGCTATGTTCTCTGTCGTCACTTGCAGTTCTCTAGATGCACGTAATGACTGAAGAATGGCTCAGATAATGCCCAAGGTGGGTGGATGTGTCCAGTATCTGTTTGATGGAAGAAAGCATGGGATCCATAAGTGCTGGGTATCAAAACTTTGAAGGGGCAAATACATGAACCATACATTCACAAACTCCTCCTACATTTTTTCGTAAATATACAACGCATCAACATGCTTATGCGTCAAATGCTTCTCAAAGGCAAATTGCACCAAGCCATTGGGACTGTATAAACTAACATTGCCATCTCAGTGATGCTGCAGACAATGGCAATAATTTGATAGGATGTGCATGCTTGGAAAAAAAAAATTACTTAGGTAACTTCCGAGGGTGCGTCATATGTCATGAAAGTATGACGATGGACCCCAATGAATGTAATGGGAAGTGAGTTGAGATGAATCTGGGATGGGAAAAGGGTCAGGGCGGAGCAGGCATGCTCTTTCTAATGTAATGTATTGGTTACTTATCCATCTTCACCAAGTTGGTGTCCATGCTGTGACCAAAACATGCCAGAGCACACAATAGAGCTGCTCAAGGTGCAGTCCCACAGCTTGGAGTAGTCTGGGAGAGTACTCTAGAATGGTCTGGAGTGTGCCACATCTTCCTGGCATGCTGTGTTCTGCGGCATGGTGGCTCAGTGGTTAGCACTGCTGCCTCATAATGCCAGGGATCTGGGTTAGCTTTCAGTCTTGGGTGACTGTCTGTGTGGAGTTTGCACATTCTCCCTGTGTCTGTGTTAGTTTCCGCTGGATGGTCAAGTTTCCTCTCATAGTCCAAATATGGGTAGGTTAGGTAGATTGGCCATGCTGAATTTGCTCTGTAGTGTCCAGGGATAGCAGACTAGATAGATTACCCATGGGAAATGTGGGGTTACAGGGATAGGGTAGGGAGACAGGTCTGGATGAGATGCTGTTCGGAGAGTCAGTGCAGTATCAATACACTCTTTCACACTGTAGGGTTTCTATGATTCAATCAGGCAAAAAAGCGCTGAAATTGATGCTGAAAGAGCAGGGAAATGGGAACAGTCATCCCAGGAAAAGGAGCAGAATACTGAGTTGGAGGATGCTCTCCTTGGGGATGACAGAGTTCCGTTCCATCACGTGCTACAACACAGAGAGGACCTCATTGATACCAGTTCCAGGTGATGCCAGCTGGGGGCAGAAGTCCATCATAGATTGTCAAAGTTAAGATACAAGCAAGAGATCTGAAACAAATTCAGAAATTGCTGGCAAAATTTGACAGGTTTGGCAACATCTGTGGAGAGAAAGCAGATTTAATGTTTCCATTCTGGTGACTCTTTGTCATACCAGCATTGTGGGTGAGAACTGCAGCCTGTCCTCATTTCCTTTGTGTTCCTTTTTGCTGTAACTGTCAATAAAAGCTCATGCTTGTTTATGTTCCAATGTTTGCCTGTATGTGATGTCCCCCTTAACGACAGTGTCCAGATGTGGGTGACCATACAGCACTGGCAAGGGGAGGGTGTTTAGTTGGGATGTAGCTAAGGACAGGTAAAATGCATTGCCTGGTAATTAAACAGTGGCTAGGGTGAGAGAATAGCATTGTATGAATCAGGGAGCAATGTGGCTGTAGTGTCATTACGTTGTCAGTGAGGGCAATGCCCGATTGCCAATATTTGTCAGGGAGCACAAGGGTTTCTCAAAGATGGTGCAAGTGTATAAGTGCACTGAGTGCTGGTAAAAGGGGTTGACTGAGGATAAATGCTCATTCCCCTTTACTGGATGTTTATGGTAAGCAACTTTGTGTCTGGAACAGTGACCGTGGGGGTCATCCCCACTTTGTCTGTTGACAGGCCGACATACCCCTCAGCAAGGATCTGACAGGATCAAAGGTGACAGTGTACTCAGCCAGTTTGAAAATGTCTGCTGGGGTTAGAGAGACTGAACAGCTGCAGGAACTGCATTTTCCATGTTGATGTATTTAGTCCAAGGCTAGACCAACTCAGTCAGTGGTGCAAACAGGGCAATAAATGTTAGCCTAGCCAGTGATGCCCACATTCCATGAAAAAAGAAAAAAGAAACCTGCCAAATTGATTATTTGAAAACATCTTTTTGGGGTCTAAAAGATTCCTAAAGTGGTAATGAAAAGAACTTCCTTAGTAGCATCAAACTTTTGATCCACTGTTTTAAAAACATGAGCTCAAACTACTCACTCTGTAGCTGAGGCAGAAGCAGTCTCTGAATGCTACTATAGTAAATGAGGTGCTGATGTGGAAATGGAGACCCCTCACAGACCTGGAAGCAAGGAGAAGGTAGGCCCAGATTCAGAAGGAGATTAACTACATCCTTCTGGAGCACCAGTAGAGCCCAGCAGTAGTAGCTGGAGCTCACAAATGTTTGTGCCCAACTGACCAGCTTCACAAAGCACTGCATTGAGTGTAGAAAAGTGAGTGCAGTGACCAGAGCTAACTCATTCCCGATGCACCAGCTGAAAGACTGAATGGATACGATAGGTAAAGCAGTTTTCATTACCAAGATAGATTTACTCAAAGGGTAATAACAGTTTCCCTTGAATGTCCACACAAAAGAAATCATTGCTTTTGAATCTCTAGATGCATTATACTAGTGTTGAAGTATGACCTTTAGATTCGTAAATTGCCTAGATACATTGCAAAGGATAAAGAACCAGACAGTGAAAGGCAAATCTAATTGTGTAATATACCTAGATGACCCAGTGACACTGGGGAAATGCACTTAGAGTAATTTGAAGCCCTCTACCAGGAAATACGATCAGCTGAATTCAAAGAGGAAGTCTGCTAAAACCTGAGTGACCTATCTAAAACATTTTGTGCGTCAAGGACACATACTGCCCAGTGCTATAAAGGTACGAGCAGCAGCACAGTTCCCTAGTCCCACTACAAAATAGGAAATCATGAGATCCTTTGGAGTGTGGTGAACTCTACAGAAAGTTGGTCATAAACATCAGCATAACAACGATTCTGCTAAGAGAGCTACAACAGTAAAAAGCAAAGATAATATGGACTGAGAAATGTTCATCAGATTTTTGAAAAAGCAAACACTATTTTAATAAGTCAGCCTGTGTTTGCAGCTCTGAACTTCAAACATTTAAAGTAGCCAAGCGACTTCAAGGTAGGGCCTTTCCTCATTCAGCGGCCATACAAGTTTATTCTCCAAATAAATGAAATGCATGTCAAAAACAACGCTCCATCATAAAGGAGAGCCTTGGTTTTTAATGGGTCTCAAACACTTGAGGAGATTACCAGAATGGATGCAGACAGACCATTGTCTACACCAACAGCAACAATGAACACTTGTGAAAATGTTAAGACCATGAACAGCTTATCTAAGCTTTCCTGATGTTCAGTTCTGGCAGCATCTATGCCAATTTCCGATGCACTATCGTCAGGGCAATCATATCAGGCTTAATGGTGATTGCACATCTATAAGGTTTTGGTAAAGATGCTAAGCAAACCTAAGTTATTTTGTGAAGTGATCTGTTTCCTGGAAAACCAATTAACCTGAAGAATTGTGCTGCTCTCCCAAATTGCTGCCATGTGTCAGTAGTAAATTTTAATGATATATTGGCTTTGCTGAATAATGCTTCAATGATTTCCTTGAAATGTCTTTGGCAACAAAACAATTGATACTCCAGTGCTAGCCAGGTAAATGTCAGAAATATGGAAATTGGATGCCAAGCCCTGTATGTTTCAACTAAAGACATAGCAGTTACCTGGAAGCACACTAGCTTTTGGAGCGTCGCTCCTTCATCAGGTGATAGTCAGGCTACCACTTGATGAAGGAGCGACGCTCCGAAAGCTAGTGTGCTTCCAATTAAACCTGTTGGACTATAACCTGGTGTTTGTGATTTTTAACTTTGTACACCCCAGTCCAACACTGGCATCTCCAAATCATAGCAGTTACCTAGTAGCTAACATGTGAGTAACTTGTCTGCAGAAACCATTCTGTGCTTCGTAAATAACTATGGTAAATGGGTAAATGTTGCGTTTATGCACAATGATTCATAACAAAACTACTGAGGCTTCGAGAACTTGTTTTAAAGTTTATTGGTGTATGAGGGTAATAGCGTCAGATTACAGCCCATGGTTGATCTTAGAGTTTGAAATAATTGAGTAAGAATGAAGCCAAACATGATCTGGTACCACCATATCATCCAATATCGAATGGTGCTTTGAATAATGTGTTCAGATTGCGAATAGGTCTTAATAATAAGAAAGGCAGATGTTACCCTTCTCTCCATTTTGACACAGGCTAATTAATTTACTGTTTTAAAGAATAACCCCACAGATTAGAACAGATTGCTCATCTTGTGAGTTGATGCTTAAATATGCTGCAAGACTAAGTTTTTTAGCTTGCTTAAGCTTGGCACCAACTGCAAACCTTTTTTTGAACAAGTGTGAAATCTAGCGTTCAGTGCTGGTCAGATTTGATAATGAAAATCCACTGATGCATTAAAGAAAAGTATATGATTTCATTGTGGCAGAGGCCAGGTACACTCACGTATCTCATGGAGGTTGGAAATTCTGTTGGTTTTATTTGATTTTAATTTGTTTGAAAGAGGAAATCTGATGAAACAAGAACATGATAATTCTTTAATGGTTGCAAATTTCTGCTGCAGTCAGAAAGTGAAAGTCAGAAAGTAAAAGCTGCAAAGAAACTGGAACTTGTATCTCAAAATCCACCAGGAAATCAATATGACCCAAACACTTTGATGAAGACTTATCAGTCAAGATGCAGTTCTGACCATTTAATAAATTTAGATTGAAAGCCAAAGTTTAGCATTGACAGAGTCAGGGAAGTTCAAATTCATGAAATAGAAATGGGAGAAGATAGCCAAAAAAGAAAAGAAAGATGCCTAATATGTTAATTGAGTGCTATAATATGTATAAGGGACTGAACTTTTGAAAAGAGACATGATTTCCCTCGTGACAAACACAAATCAACTACACATCAAATTTTCACATTTATAAACATTTGCTGTAAGAAACTTAAATTCTCATCAATATAAAAATCATATGATCATATGATACATCACACTGTCAGCAAAAATTCACTTTTGTATTAAAAATGCCAAGCTTCAGCTGGCTTTAGCAGAAACTCTCTGCCTGTTCTACCAGCATGAATTGTCCTATGCCCTTCTGAAGAAATTTCCTACACTCAATCTTCTGAGCATAATTGAAATGATATTGAATAGCTTCTTGGTATTTTTATTCTCCATATTGTTCCTTTGATCAGCTTGGTGGCTATCCCAAAAACAGTCCTTCTCTTCAGACTGGAAGCATCACTACCTCCAGTGGATCTTCTGCCGCAAATCTCTCTGTCTGATTTTAAGGGTTTCAGAGTTTCAACTGCAGAGTTTCATGGGGGTTTTCTCTCCTTGAGCTCTGCTAAGTTAAAGCACACAATTGTCCACTGCTCACCTCATTATGTATACACCATGCCTCTGTGGCACTACTCTCACACTATGTTGAGATCAGCAATGATGTAAGTACTCATTGCTGCCATGACCTTACAGGATTCTTGCCATCAGCGCTATAGTTAAGACCCATTTGAGCATCAGGTCAAAAGCCAGTAACTGCCATTCACAGTGTTTTGCTGTATTATTCTAAATGACATGGATGAGAAATGAAAGATGCATCCCGCTTCACCAATAGGAACCTGGAGTCCTGGTGGATGGGATAGACAGGAAGGACTGTTGTTCTCTCAGGACCACCAGAGTAGACATGGCGCCAGACCTTGCCAGCCTGGTTTGAAGTTTCCATCCATGTCAGTGTGATGTCCAGCAATGCAGGAATAAAGTTAATGGCCTTCTGATCACTGCGAGGGTAACTGCATTTTCCCTGTATAACGTCACACTTACTCTTAACTCTGCCACTACAGCCACTTCCCAGGTTCACGGTTCACCACTGTAACAATCACATCTTCCAAATCACTCTCAAACACTAAAAATTGCAATCCTGCACACACTTCTGCACTGCCTACTCACTCATTCAGAACACTTCACCACCTTTACCCCACCTGTACTAGCACCGTGAGCTGTGCCAGCCACTTTCACATTACTCAATCCCTTCCATTTCTTATTCCAGGAGAAAACAGCCGATAATCAGAGAGAGTCTCAAACCCACAATTGCTCACATTTATCTCCTCACTCCACAATAGTGTGGTTCGAGCCAAGTAGTGTGGGATGCCAACATCTATCACTTCATCTACGAAATGAGAATCCTTGCCTTAGTTGGAGAGGTCAGTAAGCTCTCATGTGGTTGCATCAAAACATCTACAACTGGCAGTTCATTATCAAGAGCTGCACTGTACTCCTATTACCACCACTGTTGAATGCAGTCTTAACATGCACAAACTTATAATCCTACTCCCCCCCCTGTCTTCTGTAGGCACCAGTGTCATCTGCACAGCATCTGCTCTGAAGAGACCAACCTTCCGGACATCATCTCCTCCACCTCTGAGGAAGAAGCCACAGATTCCTCAGAGGATGCACCAGCAAGGCTCTCACCTGCACCCTCCATCAGCTCAGATACTGATGTCTTGGTGGGTACGTTAGAGGAGAGTAGGAGTACATTCTGCTGAACATATCACTGGCATGTCATGAATGAGTGAATGAGGGAGTATCAGAGGTTGTGAATGTTTCATAGAGTCATAGTCATAGAGATGTACAGCACAGAAACAGACCCTTCGGTCCAACTCATCCTTGCCGACCAGACATCCCAACCCAATCTAGTCCCACCTGCCCATATCCCTTCAAATCCTTCCTTTTCATATACCTATCCTGATGCCTTTTAAATGTTGCAATTGTACTAGCCTCCACTATTTCCTCTTGCAGCTCATTCGATACATGTACCACCCTGTGCGTGAAAAGTTGCCCCTTAGGCCTCTTTTATGCCTTTCCCCTCTCACTCTAAACCTATATCCCAAAAATTAAAGGGTGTCACGGGGCTGAGTTGAGTATGGTTGCCATTACGAAAGAGATAGTGCTAGAAAAGTTAAAAAGTCTGAAAATTGATAAATCTCCTGGCCCCGATGGGATACACCCTAGAGTTCTGAGAGAGGTGGCTGAGGAAATAGCAGAGGCATTGGTTGAGATCTTTCAAGAGTCACTGGAGTCAGGAAAGGTCCCGGATGATTGGAAGATGGCTGTTGTAACCCCCTTGTTCAAGAAAGGATCAAGGCAAAAGATGGAAAATTATAGGCCAATCAGCTTAACCTCGGTTGTTGGTAAAATTCTAGAATCCATCATTAAGGATGAGGTTTCTAAATTCTTGGAAGAGCAGAGTCTGATTAGAACGAGTCAACATGGATTTAGTAAAGGGAGGTCATGCCTGACAAACCTGTTGGAATTTTTTGAAGAGGTAACAAGTAGGTTAGACCAGGGAAACCCAGTGGATGTGGTCAATCTAGACTTTCAAAAGGCCTTTGATAAGGTGCCACACGGGAGGCTGCTGAGCAAGGTGAGGGCCCATGGTGTTCGAGGTGAGCTGCTGGGATGGACTGAGGATTGGCTGTCTAACAGAAGGCAGAGAGGTGGGACAAAAGGTTCTTTTTCAGAATGGCAGCCGGTGACGAGCGGTGTCCCGCAGGGTTCGGTGCTGGGGCCACAGCTGTTCGCATTATATATTAATGATTTGGATGAGGGAACCGGGGGCATTCTAGCGAATTTTGCCGATGATACGAAGTTAGGTGGACAGGCAGGTAGTACTGAGGAGGTGGGGAGGCTACAGAAGGATCTAGACCGGTTGGGAGAGTGGTCCAGGAAATGGCTGATGGAATTTAACGTGCGCAAGTGCGAGGTCTTGCACTTTGGCAAAAATAATAAAAGCATAGACTACTTTCTAAATGGTGAGAAAATTAATAAAGCCAAAGCACAAAGGGATCTGTGAGTGCTAGTCGAGGATTCTCTAAAGGTAAGCATGCAGGTTGAGTCCGTGATTAAGAAAGCGAATGCAATGTTGTCTCTTATCTCAAGAGGGTTGGAATATAAAAGCAGAGATGTACTACTAAGACTTTATAAAGCTCTGGTTAGGCCCCATTTAGAATATTGTGTCCAGTTTTGGGTCTCACACCTCAGGAAGGACATACTGGCACTGGAGCATGTCCAGTGGAGATTCAAACGGATGACCCCTGAAATGCTAGGCCTAACATATGATGAACTGATGAGGATCCTGAGATTGTATTCATTAGAGTTTAGAACATTGAGGGGACATCCAATACAAACTTACAATAGAATGCATGGCTTGAAAAGGGTGGATGCTGGGTTTTTGTTTCTGTTAGGTGGGGATTCTAGAATCCTTGGGCACAGCTTTAGAATTAGAGGGGGTCATTTCAGAACAGAAATGTGGAGGCATTTCTTCAGCCAGAGAGTGGTGGGCCTGTGGAATTCATTGCCTCATTGCCACGGAGTGCAGTGGACGCTAAATGTCTTCAAGGCCGAGATTGATAGATTCTTGTTGTCTAGAGGAATTAAGGGCTACGGGGAGAACGCTGGTAAGTGGAGCTGAAATGCGCATCAGCCATGATTGAATGGCGGAGTGGACTCGATGGGCCGAATGGTCTTACTTCCACTCCTATGTCTTATGGTCTTATGGTCTATACCCTCTAGTTCTGGACTCGCCCATCCCACAGTTTCCATAGATTAGTGTCTTCTCTGTCTGCATGGTATTGTTTCAATCCCATAAACACAACCTGCGAGGGAACCTAATGTGGAGGACACATCTTATGCAGCATTAGAAGTAGTTGCATTGCAGATACTCTAAATGTCATGACATGGTGATCTGACCACCATCTCTGAACAGAGAATAGAAACCTCTTCTATCTGTATGACATTCCCTGGAAAATGAACAACTGACTCTCCTGTATCTTCACTGCAACTGAGTACACCAATGGTTGGAAACTCCACATTGGGATGTTTCACCACATCTGCTGGAAACCGATTCTCGTCTTGGACTTTCAGATGCATACGTTTCTCATCCATTTGTGTAGACACCAAATGCAGCTGCCACAGATACGACAGCAACTTCTGCACCTGGATCCGTTGGGAATGGTTCCAATTAGCAAATGTCCCAAAATCAGAAACTAAGCAGCTCCATAGTAATATGATCATTCAGTAGTCACAATACACAGAAATAACATTTAAACAGCAGCCTCAAAACACTGGAACATGACGAAGGCCCCTACAAGGACCTTGTACTTCAGTGCCCTGATTCAAATATTTGCTGCTCAAGACATTTGGCATGCAAGCAGTAGGGGTTTGTATGTGTGGTAGCAATAATGAGAACTTCTGCTTGCAATACTCACCTACATTCAAGAATGTTAGATAGTGGTGTGGACATTTTATAGTCCATAGTATGAAGTGAACAGCTCCTAGACAGGTTATAAAAACTTGGAAGGTGATTGTAAATTGTGAGACCAAGGTGAAATGTTTACCTGACAAACTTGTAATCATAGCTGAAAATGTGTTGTGGAAAAGCGCAGCAGGTCAGGCAGCATCCAGGGAACAGGAGAATCGACGTTTCGGGCATAAGCCCTTCTTCAAACTTGTAATCATAAGCTTTTACCACAATTAATTTGTGATGTCTACTGATATGGTCAAGATTGTTTCTGCAAGACTTATAATCAAGACAGTTAGTCAATGCATGAGGTCCACAAGTAGAATTATATGATAGTAGATGTCTCTAGCATGGATTGTGTGAGTGTCTGTTTAATGCTTTTGTCTGTTAAAGGGTCTCATATTGCTCAAAGGCTGAGCTCTCTCCCTCAGAAGAGAAACACAGCCATGTGTGGTAGCAATCAGTTTTCATTTCAATTGTGCATTTGTGAATTGGTTGAGGATGGGAGGTAATGCTTCAGCAAGTCAGTCACAGGTTCAGCCTCTCCCTCTGTGAACCCCAAAACCTTCATTTTTCTTTGTGTTGCACTTCTGTCAACCATATTGAGTTTGATTTTTGCCACTTTCCCTTCTAACTCTTTTGATTAATTGCTCATCTCCCCACTTTACCCCTAGCCTTAGCTGTATAGCTTAGTTATGCCAAATAGAATTATGCACTGTGCACCCCTGCCCCCCAATCGATACCATCGATAACTCCCTCTTGCAATATGTTTTGCTCTCCCATGCATGATTGTCTTTTTAAGTTGATTACAATTATAATCCTCTCTGCATCTCAGCATGATACCTCCAAACTCCTCAACTGACTTCTCCACCACACCAACGCCCCCTTGATAGTCTCTTCTTGGATATCAATGAATAGATTTCCCCAACCCAAAGCCCAAAATGACCATGGTCCAACCTCTTGACAATCTTGGAAAGACAGATAAGACTTATGAATGAGCACACCCTTGACTGACCTCAGTGGAGCTCCCCAACTCACTTACCACTTATCCTGGCTACTTACACTGGATCTAAAAGGCTGACAATGGCAAAGATGATTCTCGATAGGAGTGAGAGAAACAAGGTAGTTGTCATGGGGGACTTCAACTTTCCAAATATTGACTGGAAACACTATAGTACGAGTATTATATATGGGTCAGTTTTTGTCCAGTGTGTGCAGGAGGACTTCCTGATATAGTATGTAGACAGGCTAACAAGGGGCGAAGCCACATTAGATTTGGTACTGGGTAATGAGCCGGCCAGATGTTAGACTTGGAAGTAGGTGAGCACTTTGGTGATAGTGATCACAATTCTGTTATGTTTACTTTAGTGATAGAAAGGGATAGGAGTATACCACTAAGAGTTACAGCTGGGGGAAAGGCAATTACGATGCGATTAAGCAAGATTTAGGAAGCATTGGATGGGGAAGAAAACTGCAGGGGATAGGCACATTAGAAATGTGGAGCTTATTCAAGGAAAAGCTCCTGTGTGTCCTAGATAAGTATGTACCTGTCTGGCAGGGAGGAAGCTGTCGAGCGTGGGAGCCGTAGTTTACGAAGGAAGTGGAATCTCTGGTCAAGAGGAAGAAGAAGGCTTATGTTAGGATGAGATGTGAAGGCTCAGTTAGGGCGCTTGAGGGTTACAAGGTAGCCAGGAAAGACCTAAAGAGAGAGCTCAGAAGAGCCAGGAGGAGACATGAGAAGTTGTTAGTGGATAGGATCAGGGTAAACCCTAAGGCTTTCTACAGGTATTTAAGGAATAAAAGAATGACGAGAGTAAGATTAGGACCAATCAAGGATAGTAGTGGGAAGTTGTGTGTGGAGTCAGAGGAGATAGGGTGTGCATTAAATGAATATTTTTCGACAATATTCACTCTAGAAAATGACAATGTTGTTAAGGAGAATACTGAGATACAGGCTACGAGACCAGGTGTGATTGAGGTTCACATGGAAGAGGCATTAGAAATCCTGCAGAGTGTGAAAATAGATAAGTCCCCTAGGCCGGATGGGATTTATCCTAGGATCCTCTGGGAAGCCAGAGAGGAGATTGCCGAGCCTTTGGCATTGATCTTTAAATCGTCATTGTCTACAGGAATAGTGTCAGAAGACTGGAGGACAGCAAATGTGGTTCCCCTGTTTAAGAAGGGGAGTAGAGATAATCCTGGTAATTATAAACCAGTGAGCCTTACTTCAGTTGTTGGTAAAGTGTTGGAAAAGGTTATAAGAGATAGGATTTATAATCATCTAGAAAAGAATAATTTGATTAGGGATAGTCAGCACGGTTTTGTGAAGGGTAGGTCATGCCTCACAAACCTTATTGAGTTCTTTGAGAAGGTGACCAAACAGGTAGATGAGAGTAAACCAGTTGAT
>NC_057716.1:57578499-57639363 GCF_004010195.1 Chiloscyllium plagiosum | reverse complement strand
CTTACGAGGAAAGGCTGAGGGACTTGAGGCTGTTTTCGTTGGAGAGAAGAAGATTGAGAGGTGACTTAATAGAGACATATAAGATAATCAGAGGGTTAGATAGGGTGGACAGGGAGAGTCTTTTTCCAGGAATGGTGAAGGCGAGCACGAGGGGACATAGCTTTAAATTGAGGGGTGATAGATATAGGACAGATGTCAGAGGTAGTTTCTTTACTCAGAGAGTAGTAAGGGTATAGAATGCTTTGCCTGCAACGGAAGTAGATTCGCCAACTTTAAGTACATTTAAGTTGTCATTAGACAAGCATATGGACGTACATGGAATAGTATAGGTTAGATGGGCTTAAGATTGGTATGACAGGTTGGCGCAACATCGAGGGCCAAAGGGCCTGTACTGCGCTGTAATGTTCTATGTTCTCTGACGATAATGATATGGACTTACTGATTCTGATTTGGCTCACTTGCCCAAGAGACCATGCCTCGACCCTTGGAATAAAATAGGACAATGCCATTGACTTGCAGGGTTGAGATCCCCTGACTGAAGACAGACCCCTTGCCTTGACTGAGAACTAGTTTCGTTAGACTTTGAGACATGGCCATTTGGTTGAAGCACATGCAGTTCATTTGCCACATAAGTTGCTGGCACATTTAGATTGATTCTGGAGGCAGCACAATGGAAGACAATCTTCCTTCTGGGGCATGTACTCCACTACCACCTGCTTCTAACTGGCACATCCTAATGAGAAAGGGACAACTCTAGCTTATGCCTGAAAATATTGTATCCTGATGCCACAAAACCTATTGGCTGATATGACAACCTCTATTCTAATTTAGACCATTTATTTTATGAATCTGCAAATAAGTTACCAAAGAACATACACTAGCTGCAAGCAGGGACCAGCATTAATATTATTCAAAGGGCCAATACCTAAATTGCAGGTAAAATGAATTTGGAGAACTTTTGCTATGGGAAAGTTTTTAACCAGGTAGCAAACTGGATTTTTTTTAAGGTACTTTGCTGTATTCCTAACTTGACAGGGAATCTAACTACATCTTCACAGAGGATTTAGTGATCAATTTGGGTTTTGAACATGAGAAGGACATGGAACAGAGGCTGTGGATAGGGAGAAACTGTCTGGTGTCATTTACCAACTTAAAGCCAGGCTCCTCCATGCTTCTTTACAATAACAGAAGGATTTCTAGCAGGCTAACCAATTCACCAGCAACTTATCCTTGTGTGCAACTTCAGCAATGTCCTCATTCCACTTCTTTGTGGCAAAGCACAACAATGACCTCCCTCTGTGATCAGTTGTCAAATCAATTATTCTTTTCACCTGGCTTGGCTGCTGATTGACAAGATGACAAGCCTTGCGTAACAGGAAACAGAAAATCTGAGGTGGATAGTTAGTTAAGGCGGAAAGAAACAAATCCACAGTAATTCACAATGTATTTTGACACGGCATCCGCAGCCTGCTCATATCACCAGAGTGGATAAGCTGGGAGCTGAGAAGGTCCATAAGATAAAGGACAAATGATTGTCCACAATTTTTGCAAGTGTTAGAGTTCAGAAGCTCTGTCACACAGCTGAAGAGGTACACGCTTCCTTGTAATTTGCTGGAACTGCTCTGTTCCCTTTTATTTTGCTTTCGTAAGACAGGCATATTTACTCCATGTTTATGTAGCATTATGATTGAGCAAGAAGCATGCTGTACCTGAATTGGTGAGGTATGTGGAGGTAATGAGGGATGGGAATGAATCTGATTGTGTTGTATTAATTGGTGTGAGATTGAGTAGAACATCTCTGGATGTTAGTCATGAGTCCTGAATACTAAAAACTAATGTCTGGAATGTAGTGCATTGAACAGCATGGTGACGAATTTTGATCTTGCTTTGGAAATCTGAACGGATTTAACAGATCCTGAACTAGGGCTCCCAAGGATAATATGTAGGTACATTTAGTAGTTAGGAAGGCAAACACAATGTTAGCATTCATTTTGAAAGGGCTAGAATAGAAGATCAGGGATGCATTGCTGATGTTTGATAAGGCTTTGGTCAGACCGCATGTGGAGTATTGTGAGCAGTTTTGGGTCTCATTTCTAAGAAAGATGTACTGGTCTTGGACGAGGTTCACAAGAATGATCCAGGTATGAAAGGCTTGTCATATGATGGGCGTTGAGGACTCTCGGCATTTAATGGAGTTTAAAGGGATGAGGGGGATCTCATTGAAACTTAAGAATACAGAGAGGCCTAGATAGAGTGGACATGGAGAAAATGTTTCCACTACTAGGAGAGACAAGGGCCCAAGACATAGCCTCAGAGTGATGTGTCAACCTTTTAGAGCTGAGATTAGAAAGAATTTCTTCAGGGGGTGACGAATTTGTGAAACTCACTGCAGCAGAAGGCTGTGGAGACCAAGTCATTGAGTGTGATTAAGGCAGAGGTAGAATTTTAACTAGTAAAGGGATCAAGGGTTATGGAGAGAAGGCAGAAGAATGGGGTTGAGAAACATATCAGCTGTGGTCGAATGGCAGAAGATACTTGATGGGTCAAATGGCCTAATTCGGCTCCTATAACCATGATTTTATGAATAACAATGTACATATCAGTTTTTTAAATTCTGATTTGATCAAGCATGTTTTTACATTACTAATCAGTTTTAGTTCTTTGTAGACTAATACTAATTCTTGGAACATTGTTGGAATTACATCTTTTGAGTAGCTAAGATGACTGGAAACATTACTAATGCCAGTATGGCTGGGAATTTTAATCTGGCTACAGGAAATTGTTTTAGTTCAACACTGGGATACAAGGTAGTTACTCATAAGGAATTAAAGATTTAGAACAATCTCTTCTTTTTACACGAACTAAGAGACAAAGAGCCATTATAATTCTAGTGAAGGATACTGTCTACAAATGGTGCAGCAAGGAAAATGAGCCACAATAGGCGAGCAGTCAACGCCTTACACTGTGTATTAATTAAACTGTAAAATGGGACTTTCTCCTCATTGTGCAATCTGATGCATTTAATTTGGCATGTAATTGATGATTGGCTGGCTATTTTCCCAATAAGCATAGAGGCATGCACGAGGTGGTCTTTCACCTCTTAGTTTTTGCTTGCAACTCACAGCATGGACAGCACTTAAACAATTTTGCATAATTTAAAGTCATTTCTTTTTTTCTTTTTGAATGTGGCTAACGCAGTAAGAGGTAAAGAGAATTTTGCTTTCCAAATATTTAAAATCTACGTGGACAGTGTTACCGTGTGGGGAGAAAGGAATGGCTGAAGACTCTATTTTAGCTAATTCAGTTGAAGCTGATGGAATTGTAATGAATGTATATCATCCAGAAGTTGACAATATAGAAGGAGCCGGAGATAGTGTTCAATCAACAGAAGAAAAATTACCAACTGGTGAGTTAAACAAATTCCTTATAACTGAAACTGTGACATCTACTGAGGGAACTAAATTCACTGTAGGAGAAAAAAGCTCTGATGCAGAAATGTCTGTTACAAACACTGAGAAAACCAGTTTGCCTGGGGAAGATAGTATCGCTGCTGCAGAAACCATTTCATGTATTAGCGAAATCAGCTCCCTTCCAGCAAAATTCAATGCATCTGCTGAGGAAACTACTTTGCCTGCACAAGAGACCATTCCAAGTTGTCAGCAAACTAGTTCACCGAGGAAAGAAAATATTCCTCTTGCAGAGACCATTCCAGGTACTGAAGAAAGGAGCCCCCTTACAGAAAAGTTCAATGCACCTGCTCAGGAAGCCAGTTCACTTGCACAGGGGACTATTCCATGTACTGAGGAAACCAATTCTCCTAGGGAAGGAAATATTGTAGCTGCAGAGACCTCTGTATGCGTTAATGACATGAGTTCCTCTACAGAGAACGTCACTGCAAATATTCAGAAAATCAATTCATCTGCACAGGAGGCAATTCCATGTTTCGAAAAAACCATTTCACCTACAGAACAGGTTATTTCCACTGCTCAGGAAATCAATTATCTTGCAGAAGAAATTATTCCATGTAGTGAGGAGGCCCATATACTTCCAGAGATGGCTATTTGGGAGACATCTACCGATAAGACCACTCCATTTGAAAAGGAAACCAGTTTCCCTATTGAACAGACTGAGAAAATGACCCAACCTACATATGAAATAGAGTCAGCTACAGAAGAAGGCATTTGCTCCACAGGACGAACCATTATCCCTAGTATATTGACTATTCAGGAAGTAAATCCAGTATCTGAGTTAGTAACTTCATGTTCTTCAATAGAACAAGATATAATGGTAGAAAATTGCCCACTGGAAAGTTATATTTATGGTGAGAGAACTGAAGCAGGTAAAATAGATTAGTTTTTTTTAACTGTTTGAATAATGGTTGATAGCTAATGTCTATGATGTGTGACATAATTTTGGACAGAACACCTTTTTATTCAACTGTAACTAATTTGAATTAATTGATGTTAGTCAATACATGATATCAACAGACAACAGAACAAAGTCAACCTTCATCCTGCACAAAAATAGAGAATCCATATTTAAAAATAAACTTAAAAGTACAAGGAATCAGAAACTGTTGCCTTAATTATAATTGGTAGGTATCCTGCAAGAGAAAGGCATATTTTGAGTGTTAACAAAGAAATATTTAGTTGTAACAATTGTGGATCAGATGTTTTGTCAACTAACGTTAGATGTGAATGTATTGTGTTTTATATTAAAACATCAAATACCATTATTACACTAACATTTTAATGACTTCCATTCCATATTTTCAAAAAAAACTATTTGCCCTGATTAGCTAATTAATCCGTATATGTTCATCTGAAACAGTATACATTTCTTAAGACACTTATGATACTCAATTTATTGAAGGTTAACAATCAAACTAGTAAAACTTATTCGGTCAGCCCTCTGTTTCTCTCTCCACAAGTTCAGCAATGTGGGTGGTACAGTGGTTAGCACTGCTGCCTCACAGCACTGGAGACCTGGGTTCAATTCCCACCTCAGACAATTGTTGTGTGGGGTTTGCACATTCTCCCTGTGTCTGGGTGCTCCGGTTTCCTCCTACAGACACAAAAATGTGCAGGTTAGGTGAATTGGCCATGCTAAATTGCCTGTAGTGTTAGGGGAATGGGTCTGGGTGGGTTGCTTTTTGGCGGGTTGTTGGGCTGAAGGGCCTGTTTCCACATTGTAAGTAATCTAATTTGTATTGTCATTTTTCCAATAAGTATCATTGGCCTTTACTTCCTATCGACAAAAATCAAGTCCAGAGCAAAATATGTAAACAGTCATTGAAATGTTTCTGGTTTCTTTCGTTGGAAACAGAAAGCAATTCAAATTCATTTTTCTGCCTTAGTATTTTTAAGAAGTTTGGTTTGACAATAGAAGGGAAGAAAATATTGTATCAGATGAATCTGTTCTTTTCTGATATGACAGAAGATAGGATTTCCTATTACAACGAAGATATAGGGTAGAAATTCATGTTATACCATCCATTCTATGCTAATACCCATCAGCTGCCTGTTATACACAGTGGTAAAAACAATGACTGCAGATGCTGGAAACCAGATTCTGGATTAGTGGTGCTGGAAGAGCACAGCAGTTCAGGCAGCATCCAAGGAGCTTCGAAATCGATGTTTCAGGCAAAAGCCCTTCATCAAGAATCCCAATACTAAAATTCCATTGACTTCAATGGAGCTGAATATAGGTTGGAGCATGCCAATAGATGATCAATGTGCTTTGCACTATTGCTTAAGATGAATTATATTTCCCAATATATTTGTTATGTTTCTGCAACCCATACAGGTAGTTTACAACATGATACAGGTAGTTTACAACATGTTTTCAATTAATAAAGAGTGAAAAGAATCTATGGCTTAATCAAAATATCAAGTATTAATATTTAAATTTTAGTCCCTGCAGGCAAGGAGGTTATCCCTTTACCTACTGGAGAAGTCTATAAGGAGAACGGAGCAGATGCAAATGTGAAAGGTCCAAGCACTGATAATAATGATGATGAAGCTGGTACCAAAGAAGAGATCTACTCAGAATTCCAACAGGGAAATGGCTCATCAGGGTCTCCATCAACTAGTTCCATTCTCAGTTCGCAACCAGAGTCACCAATTAATATTGATTCCACTGAGGAACATCCAGGTGCTTCAAGGAGGCTTGATATTACCAAACACAGCTATTCCAGGTACAACACCGTCTCTTATCGCAAAATTAAAAAAGGAAACACAAAGCAGCGCATTGATGAATTTGAATCAATGTTAAACATAAATTAGATACTGGAAAAAAACCTGTAAAGATAATGTGTTTTTGTCACTTTAATTAGTTTATACGATTGTTTTTCACTTCTGAAGCTATAATAGAAAATAATTCAGCATTTAATTTAAATGCAAAATCAATATTGCTCCTTGAATTCAAACCTACAAAGCACATGAAGTGGATTATTACAGCAAATATTTATCAAATAAATGAGAAACATAGCTTGCTTAGTAGCTTAACTCAAACACTCTATTTTGGACATGTGATACTCAGTGCACAAAGTAACTAAACCTCCAAAAAAATGTGATTTAGCAAAAGGCTATGCCACATACTATTTGCTCCAAATCTAGCTTTTAACTTTGGAGGTTATTATATCACTATTGTATGTTAGGTCTATTAAGCTGTTCAGCTACAGCATAATAATGAAAAAAAATCTTAATTCATTCTCTACTGAATAAACCATAATTCCATTCAGTGCGATAGTAATGAATGGTACTTGAAGAATCAGTAAGATTTTCAAAGTTACCACATTAAAATGCAGCACAATTGTTCCTTGTGAAAGTGGATAATCTGAATTAAAGCTTAGTGATTTCATGTGACCATATTTAATTCCGTTGAATGGATACTTTAGGTGCTATTCTTGCTGTTCTGAAAGTTTTTTTTCAAAGATCAATTACTGTCCTTAATGATTCTGTGTTGTTTGTGTGAACAGTAGAATTGGCTACTGTATTAGAGATTTACAAGGATGAAATAGTTATGTGACTTGAAACATTTTATTATTGTCTCCTGTAACATTAACAAGTTGTATTTCTGTTTTTATCATTGCTGCTCATTCTATACTCAAAAGTAATAAATCCATACACCAAGGATTTTGAACAATTTTATGATTCTTTCACTTGCTTGTGATTTCAATCGTAACATTTTTATCTTATACCATAGCACATAATGAAAAACAGTTGATATTGCTGCCTTTTAAATCAGATCTGGAGCAAACAAGCTCGCTGTTGTACAGACATGCAGTTACTGAATGTTTTTTTTTCTATTAAATTGATTTCTATCTAATGCACCTATTATTCTCTAATTGCCAGCTTAACATCAGTCCTTGCTTCAGAGGAGTGTAAACCAATTATGGTTCTGCATCATTTTTGGGTCAGACAGCTCTAACGCATATATGCTATATTTCCACTCAGAATGTAATATAATATTCAAATTTTAAAATCAACTTAACACGAGGAAATAACTTGGGCAATATTGAAAATATTTTAAAGGAATTTCAAAAGTCCATTCAACCATCAACTTTTTTCTAATAAATGTTCACTCTGGACAGGCACAGCTATGCTGGTGTATTTGCATTCAAGAGTTTCCGCCAGAATTCAACACACTACCGTTTTACCTATTAAGCAGTATTTGTCAATGGAACACAAAGACTGAGTAACAAAGTAAAAAGTGCAATGTGACAAATGTCACCTCCTGCTCAGTAGACAATAACATCTGGAAATATTATAATCGTGAGAATTAGTAATTTAATATTCCTCTAGCTATACCACTGAGTGAACATTTTTTTGGACAATTAAGTTTAATTATTTTCCAACTAGGAGTGAAGGAGAAGGATGTCACAATGGCAATTGGATTCTATAGTTTTTGTCTTCATGAAGCTCATGTTTCATGGGTAGAATGGGAATATCATGCTGAATATCACATAACCATAAATTTATTCATTCCTGAAGAAAGGCTTATGCCCGAAACGTTGATTCTCCTGCTCCTTGGATGCTGCCTGACCTGCTGCGCTTTTCCAGCAACACATTTTTCAGCTCTGATCTCCAGCATCTGCAGTCCTCACTTTCTCCTAACCATAAATTTAGTCAAACAAATGTTGCAAAAGACTGTATTGGAAGAACTGATCTACCAATAATTTTTGTCCCTTGAAGCACAGTCCAGAAGATTTATATTGGTATGCTTTTCAACTGCAGAGTGCCAGTATTAATGAGATTGTCTTCATGAGATCACCCCCATTAAGCAACAGTAGTTTCAGCATTGAGCATTAAAAATGCCAGCAAAGCATTTCAAAAACAATTATATGGAATTATACGTGTTGATGTGTGGCATGTTCCTTCCATTCTGATTCCACATTGAAATTAGTACTGTCAATTTTAGAAGAAATAACCTCATTAAATTGTATAAAAGCAAATATTGCAGATGCTGGATGTCTGCAATAAACACTGAAACTCCATGAAATATTCAGCATGTCTGGCAGCATCTTGGAGAAAGAAACAGTTAAAATTTCAGGTGTGAGACTCTTCACCAGTTTTGAGGCAATACTGACTAAGATAGCAGGAGAACTCCCTACTTGCTGAATAAAATGATGGATATTTATCTGCAAAGGTTTAATAATCTCATCTAAAATGAGCACACGGATACGAAAGCAATTAGTAAACTGAATTGCCAGCATAGATTATACTAAAATATATTATACAATGATAACAATGCTAAGCCAACTTGACATGTTGAATAAATCCTGGAGTCCTTTAGAAATTGTGCACTGTTTCAAATACAGGATGTCGTGTTGTACATCATTCTAAATACATCTGCTGCACAATTCCGCTGTTTACTGTTCAATTTAACTTTGTTATTAAAGTACACTTACTTAATTTTCTACATTTTCATGTGTCACAATTTTACAAACTATAGAGTACTGAACCAAATTAATATTCATACAGCATATAGTTCTATTAACGTAGACAAAAGTATTAATTTAATTTAACATTTCTTAAAGTTACTTGAAATTGTCAGGTAAAACAATTTAATAGATATACTGGCAGTCAGAAGTTTAAAATTTAAATTTATCATTATAAAGAATTTAAGTATACTTCAGTTCAGAATATGAGATTTTATTTCCTGCATTCATTCATGTCAATGCTACAAAACTAAATGTATTTGCTGGTGGCCACCTGCATTTTTCTGTGAAATATTCAGCTAGCTATAAGAAGTGTGACGTGGGCTAACACTCCAAAACATAGTGCCATAGAACACTGAAGATCTGTAGCTTGGGTTGTAATCGAAGTTATAGGTCAGTTCACCAAGCCGGTTGATTTTTCTGCAAATGTTTTGTCTCCCGATTTGGTGACATCTTCAGTGCTACGCAGGCTACACAGCACTGAAGTTGTCACCCAGTGGGAGATGAAATGTTTGCAGAAACATCAACTGGCTTTGTGAATTGATCTACATATTCAACTGCAACATGTGTTGTTGCACACAATTCCCATGTTAGGATTTTCCAATTTTGCTCATGCTAGTGAGGGAAGGTTCTGCCTGTTCAATATATCTGTTGGTGGCTTGTCTGAGATTTGGAACAAAAGTCATCCCAAATTGTACACAACTCTTCATGAAGCTGTGAAAAGAGCCTAGAAGCAGGTTATTGTATAACTCTTGAGTGGAACATGGCAAAATAAATATATACTTAAAATTAAGGGACTTAAAACATTAAACTGGGCTAAAAGTAATGACTTTACAAAACCATTGGTGGCTCAGTAAATGTCGAATGAATCCTCCCTTTAATTAAAGCAGCTTTTCAGATAAAATGGCTAAAAACAAGAAACACAATGCAGCAGTCTGACTTATCAGATTCAAAAACATTGGTAGTTAGTGTCAGCCTGTAGCCATCACAAAATATTTTTTGAATCAAGCCTTCAGTAATCACCATGACCAAGGTATTTACAATGATTTACTTGTGAGTCATTTACTAATTAAATAGCATCTTGTTCTTTTTGGACAGAAAGAAAAAAAACCTGCCTCTTTATTTCATAAATTATTTTATATCAACAATAATGTGACATTATGAAAAGATTGCCTAGCAATCGAAGTTGAGAAAATGAACCACATTCCTATGTCTACAACTACCTTGGCCGCTTTCCATGAACAAAATAAATGAAACAATAATGCAAAAGAAACACATGAATCATTCTTGTTGACTGGGAGTTGTTTACAATTAAAGAAACAAAAGCCTTTTATTTCCCCTAATTTTCAAATTTTCCTTACTGCTAGATTTTAATTTGTCGATCTTGTATCACTGCACAGCTGTATTTGCAAGGGAAATGGTGACACCAACTGGTGCATAAGGCACATAACTACACATTCTGCTACAATTACAAAGCAGAAATCTCTTGTAAGATATATTTTTTAAAAATCGATATCTTAATTATCAATAGTAAATATCAATTAAAATGCTTGCTAAAGCTTTCTGCTAAGCAGAAAGAGCTCAAGTCTTTATTTAGTCCTTGCATAATGTACTTCTCCAGTTCAGATGGTGCTGAAGTCAACACTAGAATGGGGATGGGAATTGGTGCTTGGCACAAATCTGATACACACATCCTGTGGTTTTGTAGCAACATGCGTTATTACATACACACAGTTCTTTGAAGTGCTGAATAAAGATAGCAGAAGCATTGATTTTCTTTTCCATTATTTAGCTAACCAGGAATCTCTTTTGCCCTTCTGCCTGTTGTTGGTGTACATTGGAAGGATTTGCAATTTGCCACTCAAGCTCTTTGACTATGTTGTGAATCCACCTTCCCTGGCCATCAAGTCCTGGAGTGGGACTAGAACCCAGAACCTTGGGCTCAGAGGTACTGATTCTCCCGAATTCAATAGACAACCTATAAGGCTATAAGAAACAGGAACAGGGGTAGGCTGTTTAACCCCTCAAGTCTGCTCTGCCATTCAATAGATCCTGGCTGAACCAACATTCTTCATATCCACTTTCCGGCATTTTTCCCCATAACCCTAGATTCCCTACTGATCAAGAATCTTTCTATCTCAGTCTAAATATGAACAAGAACTCTGCTCCCAAAGCTCTCTGTGACGAGGAGTTCCAAAGATTCACAATCCTCTGAGAGAAGAAATTCTTCCTTTTCTCAGTCTTAAATTGACACTCCTTTATTCTGAGACTATGCCCTCCGGTTGTAGATGCTACCAAGAGGGGAATCATCCTCTTCGCATTTAAACTGTCAAGCCCCTTATGAATCCTATGTTTCAACGAGATAACTTCTCATTCTTCTAAACTCTAGTGAGTAGAGTCCCAACCTGTTTGCCTTTGCTCACAAGTTAATCTCTCCATATTACAGATCATCCAAGTTAAACTTTTCTGAACTGTCTCCGATTAACTAATATTGTTAGTTAAATAAGGGGACCAAAATTGTTCACAGTTGCATCAGCATCTTGTACAATTGAGTCAAAAGTCCATAACCTTATATTCTAACCTCTATTTAAGTAAGGGCAGCATTCCATTGCCTTCCTGATTACCTGCTAGCTCTCTCTCTGTTTCGTGCACAAGAACCAAGTCCCTTTTTGTTACAGCTTTCCACAGGTTTTCTCCATTTAAATAATATTCTGTTCTTTTGTTCTCCCTTCCAAAATGAACAACTTTGTATTTTCCCACATTACACTCCATTTGCCAACTTGTTGCCCACTTAAATAAACTATCTGTATCTCTCTCTTTTTGTATGCCTTTCACAACTTGCCTTTCCACCTATTTTTGTGTTGTCTGCAAATATGGCTATATAACATTCACTTTCTCCCTCCAAGTCATTAGTCAGTTACAGTCCCAGCACTGATCCCTGGTGGAACCCACCGGTCACAGGTTGCCAACCTGAAATGCAACCCCTTATCCCCATGTGCTGTTTCCTGCCCATTAACCAATTCTCTATCCATGCCAACATGCTACCTCCAACACTTTTCTTATTTCTTAACATTTGGTGAGGTACCTTGTCGAACGATTTCTGCAAATCCAAATATAATGCATTTAATGGCTCCCCTTTATCAACTCTAGTTGAAATTTCCTTGTAAATCTCTAATAAATTAGTCAGACACAATTTTCCTTTCACGAAATCGCTGTATCTGCTTGCTTAGATTATGGTTTTCCAAATTTTCTGACATTACCTTCCTTAATGATTGATTCTAATATTTTTCCAATAATAGATGTTAAGCTAATAGGTCTGTAGTTTTCTGACTTTTGCCTCCTTTTCCTTTTTAATTAGGGCTGTCAAATTAGTAGTTTCCCACTCCTCAGTTACTTCTCCAGAACCCAATAATTTTGGGGAAAATACAACCATTGCATCCACTGTCTCTATAGGTATCTCTTTTAGGATTAGATGTATCCCTTTTAATGATATACCAAACATATGCATTTTGTAGCATTCCATACTGTAACTTACTGTCTGCAGCCTAAGGAAATCAAGCCTATTTTTTGCTCTGTTGACCTTATGGAGAACTGTTCTTGAACAACATACACAGTATCTTGCAACTTATACCATTTTTACTTTTGATCTTTATTGCCACAGTTGCCATTCTGCTAATTGCAGACTGTCTATGAAATGGATGTGATTACAAATTTGGAATTACAGGTTCTACAAGGTGTGCAGACTTGCAATTGATCAACAAACCATTCTAGCGAAAACCTACTGTGAAATATATTGGTCAAGGCACCTGAAACTTAGTTTAAAAGAAAACATTTACAAGCTAAGTTGTCAGAAAATTACACAGAAAATAATTTAATAAAAAAAACTAGTGAGTAGAATTGTTATAATGAGTGAAATAAAAACTTGAAAGCCTACAATTAAAACTACTTATGTTTTATTAATTTTTTTTATCATCTCACCAAATCTTATCATTTTGTCGTTTGGATTTGAACTGTTAAACTTCCCTCCTTTATATAAATATGAAAGAATACTTTTAAAGGCACTCAACAAAGGGAACGTGTCCAAATTACATTAATTCACAGATTAACATTTTTTTGTTATAATAAATTATTTTCCACAGTTTTCTAAAAAACAAGGTAGAAAAATACACCACCTTTGCAGATTAAACCAAAATAAGGTTTAACTTTTCTATTAGAGCAGAAAACTATTTGCCACTGCTGGAAGCCGAGTATTACTTAACCCCTATGTTCCAGTTCTCTCAGGACCCAACCTGAAAATATTTGCTCTTTAAAAGATATTTGCATATTATTTAGATGGCTCAATGTCCTTTGTTTAATATTCACTTATCTTGGTATCCATCCGATCAGATACTGTTTCAATCATAATGCTTTGAAAATGCTTGTGACACTATTATTGTTGTTACTTCCTTCAATCTTCATAATAGTTGGTAAATTTCCATTTTTGGTGACTGTTGACTGGATCACAGGAATTTATTGTTAAGATGTTTCCAAATAGATTTCCTTCTAAACACACAGGAAACTGAGACATCTCCCAAAGAATATGATCTGTCTATAAGATAAAATAATGTAATATTTAGCATGCTTTTAACAACATAAAAAGGCATTCTTTATTATATTATAAGCATCCCTCTCTTTTCTTAAAGTTTTTACTTCTGTGTTGAATGGTATGAAAGGAAAAAAGCTAAGAGACTAAAGGAATAAAACACTATTTTATATTGATACTGAACAAACCTTAAACTTCTTTGAAAACTATGATATAGAACAATTAAATGTATTGGAGGGTCATACTCAGTGTTTGGACTTTGGTGAAGGATCATTCAGAATCCATGAAAAAGATGACAAACTTTCTAGTGGACAAGTGGCCTAACTGCATTTACAAAGCCAGATAACTAACAGAAATGCCAGAGCTCCAAAAAAATGGATATTTCTCTTGCCATATAATGATGAAAGGTTTCACTGAATGTCAGCTGGCAACAATTTAAACTGTAGCTATAATTCATTTTTGATCATTTTCCTAGTACGGACAATATCCAGAAATACATAAAAGCACTTTACAACTGCGATCCATTTAGAAGTTACTAACAGACACGTGATCTGAAAGGGTAAAAATAACATTAAAGCATTGAGAGGCACTGTTTCAGTTTTGCTTCCACGTTGCTCTGTCATCTCCCACTCCTGTCCTTCAAATTGCATATCCTAGTCATTTGGAGCCTAATGTATTTCTGATTTACAAAAACAAATTTCTTCTGGTCAGGCAGATTAAACGAGCTACATGGATTTCAATTCAAATTGCGTGTAAAGCTAAAATCCATAGTTAACACTATTGAAAAATGTTACATGAACAGGTCTCATTCTTGAGTCACTACTCCCATAGATAAAAGAAGGGCAGAATGTAACTACATAGTTATAGAGACTTTCAAAATAATCTGAATGAAAAGTACTAGGAATGTTCCCAATTGAAGGGGATAGCTGGTGAACTAATAACTTTCATGTGCTTTATGTTCTTTTGACTGTGACATGATCTGGAGTGACGAGTTCACACGATAAACAAGATTGTATTCTTTTAATTCTGACAGAGATGAGAGGGGGACATTCAGAAGTGGAAAAGTCTTCAAAGTCAATTTGGCACTTACCAATGTTGGTTCATCTATGAAGGACCGATGCAGCCACCTTAAATTATTGTTTCTTTTATCACAGGGTTTCATTCCCAACACTTGTTTCACATCCAACACAGCAATGCACATGTCTGTCTGTTTAATTAGTCTTAACCATGAATGACTAAAATGTTGGTTCTGTGAAGAAAATAAGTACTTCAAATATTTTGGCAAGAAATATTTCAGCCAACCTTCTTGAATAATACAAAGAATGATTCATCCTGGTGATGACAAGTCCGAGTAAGTAGGTACATTTCAATGAAGGAAGAAAATGGTACCGCTCTGAACAGTTCTCATGTTTTCCCACTGAATATAATTCAAAGGTACTTTCTGGGAGTTGAGGAGTTACGCTGGATGTCGCAAAATAGCACTGCCAATAAACCAGCAATGAGGTGAACACACATCTCCAACCGTAAAAAAAGCATACTCTTTCCTTTCCCAAAATATAGGAATATATCATGCCATTCCAACTCCAAATGTGATGTCATTGAAGAAAGATTAATTTTAGTGCAGATCACAGTGAAATAAATCCTACTGGAATAGGAAACTGCACATGTGTAAAGACTGAATTGCTGCCTAACAGTAGAGCTAGAAAGGTAAAAGAATTGTACAGACTTAGTCAAAAGTTCAAGGAAGCTATTGATAACAAACTTATTAATGCTAGAATACAACTTTCAAATGTTGATAGAAGTGCCCTGTTATCATTTATTTCACTATCAGCGGGGTGAGCACAGCTGAGTCAAAACACATAATCATAACCTTGTTGCTAGAACTTGAGACAGGGAAAGGTGAACATCTCTGTGGAAGGCAGCAGGTCAGGTTGTGCATAGTGTACTAATGGAGATTGACACACACTATAGAACTTCACTTAAATATTGTACCTTTGAGTTTAGGGAATCCTCCAAATTAGAGACTCCCCCAGAAATACACTGCAAAGGTCATTAGGGGACATATTGGCATAAGCAACTAAACAGGCATTTCCCATTCCAAACTTTGTATTCTTAACACTTTACTGTGACGGGGAGGGGGGGCGCGGCTTTGGCCCTCACAAAACACTCGAGAAAATTCAATCACAGAGAGTGACCAGAGGAAGATGGAACACACACAGAAATTGCTGGAGATAGTCAGCAGGTCTGGCAGCATCTGAGGACAGAAAGCAGAGTTAACATTTTGAGTCCAATGATTTTTCTTCAGAACTGAAAGTAACTAGGAATGCAAGTACTCATGTGTTGTAACTTCACGAGGTTGGCATCAAATTTGTAGGTATGCCTGGTGCTGCTCCTGGCATGCCATCCTCCATTCTTCATTAAACCAGGTTTGATTCCCTGAATTGATGGGAATGATAGACTTGGGGATTCTGATTAAATACAATTCTTCTGATGGCCCACAGGGCACAATGGATGCATGGTTTCGCCTTGCTAGATCTGTCTATTGTTGCTAGAATCAATTCCAGTCGCTATGATAGTTGTGCCACAGAACTTGATGGAGGGAGAGGGTGGCACGGTGGCACAGTGGGTAGCACTCCTGCCACACAGCGCCAGAGAACCGGGTTCAATTCCTGCCTCAGGCGATTGACTGTGTGGAGTTTGCACATTCTCCCCGTGTCTGCGTGGGTTTCCTCCGGGTGCTCCGGTTTCCTCCCACAGTCCAAACATGTGCAGGTTAGATGAATTGGCCATGCTAAATTGCCCATAGTGTTAGGGTCTGGGGTAAATGTAGGGGAATGGGTCTGGGTGGGTTGCGCTTCGGCGGGTCGGTGTGGACTTGTTGAGGGCCTATTTCCACACTGTAAGTAATCTAATCTAATCTAATATGATGGTAGACATCGTCTCCATAAGGACTGTGCAATGGTCACTCCTACCAACACTGTCTATGACAGATGTATCTGCTACAGGCAAAATGGTGGGGATGATGTCAAGTATATTTTTTCCTCTTGCTGGTTCCCTCACCACTTGCTGCAAGCCCAGTTAAACAGCTATGTCGTAGGACTTGGTAAGCTCAATCAGTGGTGGAGCAACTAAGCTATTCTTGGTGATGGACATTAAAATCACCTACTAAATTTGGTATCCTTTGCAACATCATTGCATCCTCTAAGAGTTGTACACATGACAGGAGAACTGATTCATCAGGTGAAGAGGAGTGGCAGGTCATAATGAGCAATGTTTGACCTGATGTTAGAATTTTTAGAATCCCTACATTGTGGAAACAGGCAATTTGGCCCAACAAGTCCACACCGACCCTCTGAAGAGTAACCCACTCAGACCCATTCCCTAATCCGAACACTCTACATTTACACCTAATCTACACATCCCTGAATACTATGGGTGATTTAGCATGGCCAACTCACCTAACCTGCACACTTTTGGATTGTGGGAGGAAACTGGAGCACTCTGAGGAAACCAGAAACAAACAGGGAGAATTTGCAAATTCTACACAGACAGTCGCCTGAGACTGGAATCGAACCAAGTTTCCTGGCACTGTGAGGCAGCAGTGCTAACCACAGAGCCACCGTGCCATGTTATAAGACTTATGCATGGGCACATGAATTGAAGGGTTTGGAGGGATATGGACCAAATGCTGGCAAATGGGACAAGATCAGCTTAGAATATCTGGTTGTCATGGACAAGTTGGACTGAAGGGTCTGTTTGAATGCTGAACATCTCTCTGACTCTATGACTCAATATTGACAGCGAGGGAGATTATTCACTCAATTTATATGCACACATCTCAACTTATATGCACATTTTTAGTTACAAATCATGCTCTGGAGTCAACACTCATACTCACCTGTGGTCACCACAGCCCTGTCGTCTCTCACACCCATTTTTCACAATGGTTGTACAGTGAAAGGTGGGTAAATGTACCCTGATCAAACTTGACTGATTTGCAGTAACCCTTTTTAGCTCAGGCACATTACATGGTGAGGTAGACAAAGAGAACAAGTCCTCAGTTCCAACAGTCATCCCACCAATTGGTGATTTCAATTTCTTAAATGTATTTTTGAACTTGCTCAGTCTATTCAGTTCTGATCGACCTGTTTTAGGAAGGATATTATTAAACTGGAGAGGGTTTAGAAAAGATTTACCAGGATGTTGCTGGGAATAGAAGGTTTGAGTTATTGGGCGAGGCTGGATAGGTTATGCTTTATTTCACTGGAGCACAGGAGGTTGAGGGGTGATCTCAGAGTTTATAAAATCATGGTGGGTATAAATATGACAAGCATCTTTTCCCTGTAGTGGGGCATTTCAAGACAAGGGAACATTTGTAAGGTGAGAGGAAAATAATTTAAAAAGGACATGAGGGGCAACTTTTTCACACAGAGAATCATTCGTGTGTGAAATGTACTTCCAGAGAAAGTGGTGGAAGACGGTAGGGTTACAATGCTTAAAAGACATTTGGATAAGTACATGAATAAGAATAGTTTGGAGGGATATGGGCCAAACGTAAGTAGGTAGGACTAGTTTAGTTTGGGGTTATGTTCAGCACAGGCTGGTTGGATCGAACAGTCTGTCTCTGTGCTGTATGACTCTATGACTACATGGAATCTGGAGTCAACATTGAGGATTCCCAGTGTCACACTCTTCCAAACGTATGCCACTGTGCTGCTGCCTCTGGACAATGTGTATTGTTGATGGAACATGACACACTCAAGAATGGTTTTGGTGATGTCTTAGACACTGTATGCAAGGTATGAATCCATGTCAGGCTGCTTTTTGACTACTTGCGGTACAGCTCTCCCAACATTGACACAAGCCTTCAAAGGTTAGTAAGCAGGACCTTGCAGGGTTGACCAAGTCTTTGAGTGCCCCTGTCATTTCTGGAACTGTGATCAATGTTGGGTTCCTTTCATTCTCTTAGCTAACTTATTTTGGGGTTAGAAGCCTGACAGGTTTGTTAGGCCAATTGAGAGGGAATTTAAGAACCAACCATGTTGCTGTGAATCTTGAGTCATAATAGCTCAACTCAAGTTGAGGATGGCAGAGTTTTCTTGCCTGAATTATAGAATTGTAGAATCCCTACAATGTAGAAGCAGGCAGTCAGCCCATCGAGCCCACACTAACGGTCCAAAGAGCATCCCATCCAGACCCACCCTATTGTTGTAACCCTGCATTTTCCATGGCTAATCCATTTAGTCTGCACATTTCAGGATACTATGGGCAATTTACTATAACCAATCCACCTAACCTGCACATCTTAGGACTGTGGGAGGAAACCCACGCATATATGGGGACAGTATGCAAAATCCACACACAGTCATCTGAGGGTGGAATTGAACCTGGGCCCCTGAGGACACTGTACCACACCAAAAGGACATTAGTGAACCAGATGGCTTTTTTTATGACAATCAAGAGTGGTTAGATTATCGTTTAATTCCAAATTTATTAATTCAATTTAAATTTCAACATTTGTTGCGATGAAGTTCAAACTCTTCTCCTCATTTGCCTTGATCTCTGTAATACATATCCAGTGACAGAAATATTAACACCATTCCCCATCTCTTTCCACATGATTACTGCCACCAAATGCCGTTTTGTGTGTTAAATCAGTTTTCTATCCAAATTACAAAGCTTCCCTAACTGTGGATTTTGACCTCCAGTAGGGTGCCAAAATGAGATTGTAGAGCCTTGAATTTCATGAAACTTGGACTGCATGAAACAGCTTGGAGGTCTGTTTAAATTCTTGCCTTTTTTTTCTAGAGTTAGATGGGCATGGCTATGCTTAAGCGATGACTAACCCCCAACCCCCACTCTACCCCACCATTTCAACAATTTCCTGCTGCCTCCTCAACGTTTGATTCTGGGGTCATTCCCCAATCTGCAGTAATAAAATTGAGTCACATTCAGAAAAAAATTGAGAAGCACCACCTTAGCACTACACATTGCATATAAAAATAATTATTGGTGAAAGATGCACTTTCCGTAATTAGAACTGGGATAATACAGTTAATGATCATCTATGGCAACTATTCTGAGATGGAGGATAAATCAGGCAGACGACATGCAAAAAGATCAGGAAATAAGTTAGTTTTCACCAGTGAGAAATGGTGGTGAGATATCATTTTAATTTAACAGCAAGAGCTGTGCTTTTCTGGTGCTGATCAACAACTTGCCAGCAGAAAGGGTAGGAACATTGGCAGCCCTTTTATGGAGCTGAATTATTGAAATTCTAGACTGATTGGAATGACAGCATTGAAAGGTGCAACATTATGCTCGCCATAAACCCAAAAAATGCAAGCTGCGTTTACATTACTGACAGGTTCCAGTGATCTCTGGTTTGCGTTTTCTTTGCTAAATTGGCTATGTTCCATTGTGGTGGTTTGCATGAATCTTGCAGTTTCGGCACCACATATTTACAAATCAAAATTGTATTGGGCTTTTATATACATCATAGGACTCTAAATTGCACATTTTGATGAGGTTCTTATGTTTCTCAAAGCCTTGGTAGTTTATATCAATTGGACCAAAGTGTGAGTAAACATAAAAATAGCAGGAAAACAGCAATAGGATTAACACTGTGATTTTGTTCTTAAGAAAATCAAGGTGATTGATCAAACTTGGTTTCAGCGTAACACAGTTGCTGTCTTACCTTTTTACGAATGTCACACATTTCAAATGAAAATGTGCCATTTTCAACAGCAAGACATTTTCTCGTTCCAACATTAAAAAGCTAGAAATCGATAACAATCATTAGACGTAGGAAAGCGTTGCATTTTATCAAATGCTACTAATCTGTGAGAAAATGTTAAACAGTCAATATCTGCTTGTCCATATAATAATACTAACTATACTGACAAATATTTTGAAATCATCAACATAAAGCAACTGTGGTGACCTGCTTTACAGCCAGAAAATGAAAGCTTATGGCATTTTTTTTTACACAAATTTGTTAAGTTTTTTACACTAATATCTTATAGTAGAGTATAGTAGCAAATTTCAGAAACACAGATTCTGCATTTCATGCGCACAAATTCATTATGTAACAAATTGAAGAAAAGTTTCACAACTACAGGATCTGTCACAATTTATATTGAATGGCAGTGTGCTGTAACTAAACACCACTGAAAACTTCTATTTGCCTGAATATGGCTTTTGTTAGGGCATTAGAAGACAACAATGTATTAAACTGACCATTATTCTGTGTATAACAATTAACATATTTTCTATAGCAACCACAGAATCATAGCATGCTTATGGAACTGGAGGCTATATAATGCATTGCATCTATGCCAGCTCTCAGCAACAATAACTCACCTATTCACATTTCTCTATTTTCTGATGCCCACAAATTTCTCCTACAATCGTCCATATGTCTTCTAAAAGCCATAATTAAACCAGAAATCACCACATTCTCAGGCAGTGCATTCTGGATACTAAGCACTGTGATTGATAACTTCCACATATTTTAAGATTACCTTTTAAATTCACAAGAAGTTGCCATTAAATTCCAGGTTCCCCTTCCTGGTTTTACCTCAAAAACAATGTTTCACTATAAGAACTTACCAAGCCATCACTTCTCACTAACGATGTCCGTAAATCAGGGTAGACGTTTTCTAAGTACCATTTAAAGCTCTCACACTGGAGTTTTTTCCGGAGTTCCTTTTGCTTTCTTAAGTCTCCAATGTTAAATTCAATATTATTTGTGTTAAGAAGGTGATGGTAACCATGACCATAGAAAATATCAACATATTCATCCAGCCAAACCTCTGCTACACGGGCCAGATTCCGCTCTACTGTCTTAATTCTGTCCTTTGGAAATGTGTATGGATTGCCATCACGGAAAATATGGCCCACTCTTGAACATGGGATAATCTCAATTTCTCCTCCACACATCCAGACCTGCTCCACAAACATGAAGAAAATATTTAAGTACGTAATAAACAGCAGCAGGAGTAAACAATACAGGCCTTCAAGAATGCTCTGTCACATATTGTGCTAATAATAATTGATCTTCTGCCTCAATTTGGCTTTGCCACTTACTCTTTATTTTCTTTGATATCTTGAGAAATAAAGTATCTGTCTACTGTAGCCTAAAATATACTCAATTACAGAACATCCACAAAACTTTGAGGCAAGCAATTCCAAAGATTCACAACTCTTTCAGTTGAATAAATTTCTCAGAATTTCAGCTTTATTAAATACTCACTCTTCATTCTGACAATGTGCCCCTGTGTTTTAGTATCCTCAGCCAGTGGAAAATACCTACCATGTTAACTTCTCCCTGAAATGTCTGATTCAATGCAATCACTTCTCATATTTTGAACTTCACAGATTATAGGTCCATTTACTCGGTCTGTTTTCACAGGACATCCTCTCATCCCAGAAAGTAATCTAGTGATCCTTTGTTCAACCGTGTCCAAAGCAAGAACATCCTCCACTAAATGTGGAGACCAAAACTGCATACAGTTCACCAAAGTCCTGTATAATTTGAGCAAGACCTCATTCTTGTGCTCCAATCCCCTTGCAAAAATGGTCAACATACCACTGGCCTTCCTCATTTCTTGCTTTACTTGTATGTTAACTTTATGTTCCTCGTATTAAAAACATCAATTTTTAATATTGTCATATCTTTTAAATATGTGCTACTTCTCCATTCTTACTACCAATGTGAATAACATTCCATTTGCTAACATTGATCTCCATCTGTCACTGTATAGCCCACTCACTTAACCTGTTTATATTTTACTGCCCCTTTGTTTCCTTCCCACAGTTTACCTTGGTAGCTACATTTGCACCATCAGCAAACTTGCAAGTTCTAAAGTATTCAATTTAATATTACTTGTAAGACTTAAGTCAATTACAGTGGTAAATGAGTTGGGAGATTCAACCGTAACACAGGTAGTGAAATCTGTCCACTTTGGGACACCAGCTCACGATGTCTGGTTAACTGGGTGTTTATCTCTTGTTCTGTTGACTAAAGTTTATTTTCTTTCTTTACTTCTTGCTGTGTGCCTAATTACTAAACATTACTCCTTATTTGCTTGCTGTTACCTTTATGTAGATCAGTGGTATCCCTGAACTCTGACTGGCTTCCAACAAATGACGAGCACGTAAGACCATAAGGGTAAGTAGGTCATTCACCTCTTCAAGACTGCTCTGCCATTCAATGAGATCATGGCTGATCTGATAATCCTCAAACCAACAGTTTTGCATTCTCCCTATAGGCTGTGATTCTCATTTTGACTAAAACTTTGTCTACCTCAGCCTTAAATATACTTAACACCCCCACCTTGACAGCCGTCTTTGGTAAGGAATTCCATTGATTCACAATCCTTCAAAAGAAGAAATTCTTCCTGATCCTTGTCTTAAATGTGTGATCCCTCATTCTGAGATTATGTCCTCTAGTTTTAGACTCTCCCAAAAGGGAAAGCAACATTTCTGTATCTACGCTGCCAAGTCCCCTAAGAATATTGTATATTTCAACGAGGTTGCCTCTCAGTCTTCCAAATTCCAATAAATACAAGCCCAATCCACTCGACCTCTCCTCATAGGACAGTCCTTCCATACTCAGTCTGGTCTGCCTTCAATGCCAGTATATCTTTCCTTAGAAAAGGGGCCCAAAATCGTTCGCAGTATTCTAGCTGTGGTTTGACTGGTACCTTGTACAGTTTTAACAAGTCTCTCCTTCATATTTCATTCCATTTGAAATAAAGGGCAACATTCCATTTGCCTTCCCCATTACCTGCTGAACTTGGACAATAGTGTTTGCTAGCACAAGGACTCCGAAAGCCTCCATACTGTGGCTTTCTGCAGTATTCTCCATTTGAATAATATTCATCTCCTGCCAAAGAACATAACTTCACAGTTCCCATATTATTTTCCAGTTGTCAAGACTTTTCCACTTAGGGTGAAAGGAAAGGTTGGTTGGTATAGGGAATGCTGGATGACAAAACAAATTGAGGGTTTGGTTCAGAAAAAGAAGGAAGCAAATGTCAGGTATAGACAGGATCGATCAAGTGAATCCTTAGTAGAGTGTAAAGGCAGTAGGAGTATACTTCAGAGCGTAATCAGGAGGGGTAAAAGGAGACATGAGGTAGCTTTGGCAAATAGAGTTAAAGAGAATCCAAAGAGTTTTTACAATACATTAAGGACAAAAGGGTAACTAGGGAGAGAATAGGGTGCCTCAAAGATCAGCAAGGCAGCCTTAGTATAGAGCCGCAGGAGATGGGGGAAGATACTAAACGAGTATTTTGCATCAGTAATTACTGTGCAAAAGGACATTGAAGATATAGAATGAAGGGAAATAGATAGTGTCATCTTGAAAAATGTCCACATTCTAGAGGAGGAAGTGCTGGATGCCTTGAAATGCATAAAAATGGATTAATCCACAAAACCTGATCAGGTATACCCTAGAACTCTGTGGGAGGCTAGGGAAATGATTGCTTGGCCTCTTACTGAGATTTTTGTATCATTGACAGTCACAGGTGAGGTGCCAGAAGATTGGAGGTTGACTAATGTGGTGCCACTGTTTAAGAAAGGTGATAAGGACAAGCCAGGGAAATATAGACTGGTGAGCCTGCCATCCGTAGTTGTTGGGGGGAATCCTGAGGGACAGGATGTACATGTATTTGGAAAGGCAAGGACTGATTAGGGATAGTCAAAATGGCTTTATGTGTGGGAAATCATGTCTCACAAACTTGATTGAGTTTTTTGAAGAAGTAACAAAGAGGATTGATGAGGGCAGAGTGGTAGATGTGATCTATATGGACTTCAGTAAGGTGTTCGACAAGGTTCCCCGTGGGAGACTGATTAGCAAGGTTAGATCTCACAGAATACAGGAAGAACTAGCCATTTGGATACAGAACTGGCTCAAAGGTAGGAGACAGAGGATTGTTTTTCAGACAGGAGGCCTGTGACCAGTGGAGTGTCACAAGGATCGGTGCTGGGTCCACTACTTTTCATCATTTACATAAATGATTTGGATATGAGCATAACAGGTATAGTTAGTAAGTTTGCTGATGACACCAAAATTGGAGGTGTAGTGGACAGCAAAGAAGGTTACCTCAGATTACCAAGGGATCTTGATCAGATGGGCCAAATGGGCTGAGAAGTGGCAGATGGAGTTTAATTTAGATAAATGTGAGGTGTTGCATTTTGGGAAAGCAAATCTTAGCAGGACTTATACACTTAAAGGTAAGGCCTAGGGACTGTTGCTGAACAAAGAGACCTTGGGTGCAGGTTCATAGCTCCTTGAAAGTGGAGTCGCAGGTAGATAGGATAGTGAAGAAGGCATTTGGTATGCTTCCTTTATTGGTCAGAGTATTGAGTACAGGAGTTGAGAGGTCATGTTGCGGCTGTACAGGACATTGGTTAGGTCACTGTTTGAATATTGCATGCAATTCTGGTTTTCTTCCTATCGGAAAGATGTTGTGAAACTTGAAAGGGTTCAGAAAAGATTTACAAGGATGTTGCCAGGGTTGCAGGATTTGAGCTATAGGGAGATGTTGAATGGGCTGTTTTCCCTGGAGCGTTGGAAGCTGAGGGGTGACCTTATAGAGGTTTATAAAACCATGAGGGGAATGGATAGGGTAAATAGACAAAGTCTTTTCCTTGGAGTGGGGGAGTCCAGGAGTAGAGTGCATAGGTTTAGGGTGAGAGGGGAAAGATATAAAAGAGACCTAAGGGGCAACCTTTTCACTCACAGGATGGCATGTGTATGGAATGAGCTGCCACAGGAAGTGGTGGAGGCTAGTACAATTGCAACATTTAAAAGGCATCTGGATGGGTATATGAATAGGAAGCATTTGGAGGGATATGGGTCAGGTGCTGGGAGGTGGGACTAGATTGGGTTGGGATATCTGGTCGGCATGGACGGGTTGGACCGAAGTGTCTATTTACGTGCTGTACATCTCTATGACTCTATGACATTTATTTAATCTGTCTATCCCTTTGTAGCCATTTTGTGCCAACCTTGCCATTTTGCTTCCCATCTAATTTTATACCATCTACAAATTATTACATTCAGTTTCAGATCCAAGTAATTAATATATATTGATATAATAAAAGTTACTGGTTGCCTTTTGAAAATGACTTCCTCATCTCAACTCTGACTCCTATTTGTTAGCCAATCCTCTACCTTCGCCAATATGCTACTTCCACCACCAGGGGCTCTTATTGTATTATGTAGCGTAACATGTGGTACCTTATCAAATGCCTTCTGAAAAGCCAAAAACATTACATCTATTGCTTCCCTTTATCAAACCTGCAAGTTATCTCCTTAAAGAATTCTAATAAATTTGTCAGGCATGAAGTCATAAAGCCATGCTGATTCTGCTCGATCATACAACGCATTTCTAAATGAGCCACTACGACATCTATGATAATAAACTCTAACATTTTCCCAATATTAGATGTTAAACTAACTGGCCTATACTTACCTGTTTTATATCTCTTTCCCTTTAAAAATAAAGACATTACAGTTTCAGTTTTACAATTCTCTGAGACTCTTCCAGATGCTAAGGAAATTAGATACTACATGTGCATCCACTATCTCTTTGCTATCTCCTCCTATAGTCTAGGATGGATCTACCCAGTCCAGGGGCCTCAGTTAGTTTCCCTAGTACTTTTTCTCTCCTAATAATTATTCCATTTACTTCCTCTCTTCCTGCTGCCCCTAGATTATTTTGTAATTTTGGAACGCTTTTAATATCTTCTACTCTGAAGACTGATGCAAGGTATTCATTCAACTTCTCTGCCATTTCCTGGTTCCTCATTATTATTTCCACAGCCTCATTTTCTATGTTCAATTTGGGTTCTCTCTTCCTTTATATATAGTTAAAGAAGCTCTTAGCTGTCCATCTTGATATTATTTGTAAGTTTACCCTCAACTTCCTTTTTTTTGGTGTTTTTTTTACTTCTTAAAACTTTCCCACTCCTTTGGATTACTACCTATCCTTGACATATTGTATGTTTTTTCTTTCAATTTGATGCTCTCCTTACCTTCCCTGGTTAACCATGGTTGGCTTAACCCCTTCTTCGAGTCCTTTGTTTCCTCACTAGGATATATCTTTACTTTTAACCCTTCAATATTTTTTGAAGCGGGTGCCATTATTTCTCAACCTTTGCTGCTAAACTCCTTTTCTGGTCCACTCTAGCCAGCTCTGCCATCATTCCTTTGTAATTACCTTTATTTATGTTTAGCACAGTTGTTTTGAATGCAGGTTCCTCATTCTCAAACTGAATACTAAATTCTACCATGTTATGGTCACCTGTTTCCTCAGGAATCTTTTACTCTGCCACCACTTATTAACCCCACATCACTACACATCACCAGATCCAAAATAGTCTGATCCATGATTGGATCCACAACATATTATTTCAAGAAACATTCCTCAATAAATTTTATGAATTCTTCCTCATAGCTATCTCTACCAATCTGACTATTCCAATCTGCATGAAGGTTAAAATCCTCCATGAATAATGTACTACCTGTGTTACATGCCCTCACTGTATCCTGATTTATTCTCTGTCTCACTGTATATCTACTATTGGGGGGCACTGAATCAGTCTCAAATCCATGTTTGTTGCCTGAGCATGTTGTTTTAAAACTTAATATGAAAAGCAATTTATTATGATTATGTTTCCTCCAGAGGATCTATGTCATGAAGTTACTAATTAAACATGCCTCTTTGTACAATACTATTTCCTCAATTATTTCCTGAACATATTTCTCCAGGAAAATTCACAAATGTATTCTGCAAACTCATCTTCCAGATTATATTTGACAACTTTACTCGTCCAGTATGTATAAAGACTGTGATAATCACATTTTTAGACAAATAGCATGAGGTTTAGAATAATATCCACAGCACAGATTTAACTTTCATTTTGGCTGAGGTAGACTTGGGACCTATTTCCACATTTGACTTTAAAATGGGAAGAAAGCTATGGGGGAATTAACACTCTGTGGGGCTTTGTCATGGGCTCAAGATCCATTACGGAAAGAACCTTGCCTACTGTACATGTCAGAATAATTCAAATTATATAAAATTTTCTTCACTATTACATTGGTTGTTTGTCATTAAGCTATGATTTTTCAGGTATTCCTCAGTTCTAGAATAAATGAGGCTTTTGACTATGTGTACTTAATGATGATATCATTGTAAATATCCATCTTTCTGCTCAGTACTTGATCATTTTGGTGTAAGGTCAACAATCTTTACTATCAGCCTTGCTTAAGGTGATTTTTAAAAATGCATAATTTTCTTAAAAAAACACAGGTGGGCAAGAGAAACCATAGAGGATGACCAATGACTTTCTGAATTAGAAAGTACCTCTGTCCAAAGATTGATACACTCACGCCTAGAAATTATGGTCTACTTCAGTTCACCTTTTTGTTGAGGACAGGTTTTGGTTCTCTTAAAATGTTAGAAAATTACATTCAACCCTAAGTTATAGCATTCACGTTTGACAATAAACATAATATGGACTCCTGGTGAAAGGTATATGATGGTACCTTAAATGACAGCTCCATGTTTTCTCCACCCCAGACCTCCAAACCTGCATCGTAAGTACCCAATTCGTAAAAATATTTTTTGTCAATTGAAAATAATCCTCCTGCCATTATTGGACATCTAAAACAAAAATAATTATAGAGTTAAAGCAGTGTTATATATTTCATTGGCTTTTAATTTTTGTACAATGTAAAAATTGGTGGAATGCAGCATTTTCACTGCAACCATAATTTCACCTGGATTTCCCCAAACACAGCATGTAGCCAGTAGCAAGGAATGGTTCCAATATTACTCACTCTCTCAGACCCTTTCATTATTAAACACCTTTCCTTGCAAATTGACCAGAGGAAATTAATCCTGTCGCAGAAATATACTGAATGAGATAAGAACTAGGGGCAGAATTTTCCGAGAAGTGGCAATCTCATGCAGAATACCACTCTGCCCCTTTTTTATTTACAAGAGAGGTCTACATTTCTGCAAGGAGATCTCACTTCCAAGTAGGGTTCCTTCAGAAGTGCAGAGCCGCACTGTCAGTCTGACATAAGGCAGAACTGTCAGAGGAAGGTAAGCCATGTGCCTTTTTCACTGTAGTCAGCAGCCATACTTTGAAATTTAAAGGTCCTGACAGCTACTTCGACAGCTGCTGTCAAATGGTTAGTGCATAAGGTAATTGCGATGTTAGGGTACTGGAAGGGTAAGGTGCCCAATGGGTAAAAGGGATAGGGTGCCAAGTAAGAGTGTCAGTGGGTAGAGGTGTGGTGCCAGGGAATAGGGTGTCAAGTGGGTAGAGTACCAGGGAGCCAGGAAAGTAGAGTAGCGGCTGGGGTGTGGGTAGGCTGATAAATGTGTCAGGTACCAAGGTACAAGGTGATCAGGTGAGTGATGCAGTGTTTAGGGTAGATTTAGGTCCATGGGAGAAATTAGGTCTGTTGGAGAGTAGAAAGGGTGGGTGTCAGCTATGGGGAGTTTTGGATCTGGTACCAGGTGGCTTAGGTTGGATCAGTTGGGTTGGGGAAGGGGTGAGTTTAGGTGTGGAGCTGGGAAGAAGGGAGCCTGCCAAGTGGTGGGGTAAGGAGTATCAGATAAAGTCTGGAAGCGAGGGAAGTGAGGTTCAACTGGGGGTTGTCAGAGGTCGGGTGATGTTTGTTCTGTCTGTGTTAGGTATGTAGGTATAGGGTCTGTGTTAGGTATATATAGGGTCTGTTGCACAGTTACTTAGAAGTTAGACTATATATTTAATAGTCCGACCTTTCATAAGTAACTACTCACTTAATTTCATTAGAATCTTCCAAATTCTCCAACTTAAACGGAGAATTTCAGATGGATTCAGGCATTAGGGAATTGCCCAGCAGAAACTTCTATTTCATGGGCAGTTTCTTTGCAGTGCACTACAACAGGTATATGCACTGGGTCTCCCACCTGTGCTGGAATAACTGCTGTCTGGCTATCAAGAAATCTGGGCATAGATTGCTCGGGCTAGGAAACAAATACAACCGGCTGCTAGAAGAATAGGGCAAGAAACAATAGACTAGCATAGCAGGAATAAACAGAATATGCCAAAATGCAGTCTATGTTTCAAAGCAAATACTGAGAAATAACTTACATTAGATAGTTAGCAAATAGGATTTGTAGGATTCATCAAGTTATAATGTAACATTATAATGGAAGTAGGTTTTCATGATATTTTCGCCTTGGCTTTATTAAGCAGCTCAAATGAGGAGTTTAGAGTCAGAACAATTTCAAAGATGCTTATGAGGAATTGCAAAAATAAATTTATTGACAATTATTTTCCCTATTAATTTACCTAATTGGGTCCATTTCTTTTAGATTATATTTTTTAATAACTTCATCAGGTATCGCCTTCCACTCAAAATTCATGGGCCAGGTAAATACTCCCCGTAGAAAACCACTTACTCCTACGTAGCTAAAGTAGAAACAAAAGTTTTAGACATTAACACACATTACTGATGCACTTTTGAATGAAGACATTTCTAGAAACAAATAGCAGAGGCAATTCCATTAAAGTTTTAAAAAAAGCAAAATAACAAGCTGTAAGTCCATAAATACTGTCTTAGAAAGTCAATAAGAACCATCACATACTTCAAATATTAAATCTACTACAATGATTCCATGCAGATCACAATAGCAAGAGCAGAGCATTACTTTCATGTGAACGGGTTGGAGCAAGAACTACGGTTTTACATAATTGTAAAAAGGTGCGTGAACTCATTCTAATCTGTTCGGAAGGTCAGTATTTTTTATAATGACATGGTCTGTAGAAACACTGTTCATGTGTCAGAACTAAATTCTGTTGATTAATTGCTAATTGTAGTGGTCTTAAAACTTTCCACAATTCAATGTACTGTATTGCTGTCAACCTACATGAAGTTGGACAAAGTTAAAAAAATCACACAACACCAGGTTATAGTCCAAAAGGTTTATTTAGAAACACTAGCTTTCGAAGCACTGTTTCGAAACATGAAGCTGCTCATTCTGTGGCTAGTTTAGATCCCTACACAGCAATACATTCCATGTAGCATGCTAATACTATCTAACTGCAGGACTGGTTCTGAATACATCCTGCAAATTGTTATTGCATTGTTCCATACTATAAAATTTGTTCATTTGTTTTCAGTTTCTTCAGAATCAAGAGATTTCATTCTGTCTCTTGGCAACTCTCACTCAAAGTACTAGAGCATTTGTTTTAAAGTAGAGTAGCACTTCTCTCCATTGAGTGTAAGACTTTAAGTGTAAGACTTCCAATATCATCATTAAAGTATCCCCCATATTTCTCCCTGCTGTCTAATTATTACCAAAAGACTACTTGTTCTTAAAATAAATGCATTATATTTTAATGACTACTGTCCATTTAAGAGCTTACCAGATTTAAGAAATTTCACTTTCCACATGAGGAGATATTAAAATTCAAAAAAGGAGCTAGATACAAGATTTGATGAAGCATGTAATCTTTATGACTGGTGCAGGATCTACCAAGTCAGGAACAGATGCATGCCTGATTATTAAATGTCAGTATCAGTGCTTTTATGTCAATTGTTATTTGTCCCTTCTACTCTCTTCAAAAAAAGCTTTATTTTAATCTCAACGAAAAGAGAATAAAGAAAAGGGGGCAGCATGATGGCTCAGCATTAGGGACCTGAGTTTGATTCCAGCCTTGGGTGACTGTGTGGAGTTTGCACATTCTCCCTATGTCTGTGTGGGTTTCGGTTGAATGCTACAGTTTCTTCCCACAGTCCAAAGATGTGCAGATTAGGTGGATTGGCTGCTCTGAATTGGCTGTAATGTCCAGGAGTGTGCAGGTTTGGTGCATTAGCCACAGTAAATGCAGGGTTATGGGGTTAGGGTGGGATGCTCAATGGAAGGTCAGTGTGCACTTGATCGGCCGAATGGCCTCCTTCTGCACTGTAAGAATTCCATGATTCTAAAGAAGTGATTTTTAAAAGAACCCTTTAACTAACAGAGTTCATCTCACAGATGATAATACAGACAAATCCCTGTTGAGTCACCTACTGTTAAAACTTTGCTTGTAATTTGACAGCTGTGTCAAATTCTATGGTATTTGAGACAATCTCCAAGACCTTCAAACAATCAACCACATTCTAAACAAAATAACCCGCACCATTTTAATAAAAAGTAAATTTGCACCAACTCCTAAAACTTGCACATCTTATATGAGATTCCAGGTTCCAGATCCACAACTTTGCCAAAAACAAAATTGATTGTTTCTTGAGCCGAATTGTAATTGTGTACCAAGGTTAAATGAAATCCATCCATTTGATTTTGAAACATATTAATTACTGACAAACAGAGAAACAAAAAGCATTAAAACTTTACCTCCACTCACCCCGAGTGTGAAAAATAATAGATTCAAGTGCATTACGATTTGTGTAGGAGTAAATGAAGATTGTGTTAAAGAGCTGACTCTGAGATCATCTTTCCAAATAGTGATGCACCAACTGTCCAGTCTGAAGTTGTTATGATTTCAGTTGATGGTAGAATCAGACAAGTCAAATCACATAGTGAAACCTGGCTTGACAGACCATAAATTTTACTTTTTTAATTCACTTTCCATGGTTGTCAGTCACTGAACACATTCACAAGAAACTGCTAAGTACTTTTAACAAAGGAACATCAAAGTTTATTACACACAAAGGAGGAAAAAAAATAAGAATTATTTGAAACAAATATCTCAAATATAGATTCAAATTTTTTATTCTCAATAACAACCTTATTGACACTTTGAGATGGCACGATGGCTCAGTGGTTAGCACTGTTGCCTTACAGCACCAGAGACCTGGGCATGATTCCAACCTTGGGTGACTGTCTGTGTGAAGTTTTCACGTTTTTCCTGTGTCTGCGCGGGTTCCATCAGGTGCTCTGGTTTCCTCCCACAATTTTAAGATGTGCAAGTTAGGTGGATTGCCAATGCTAGTGACCGCAGTGACTAGGGATGTGCAGGCTGGGTGGTTTAGACATGGTGAATGCAGGGATAAGGTAAGAGACTGGATCTGGGTGGGATGTTCCTCAGAGGATCAGTGTAGAATTGAGAGACTGAATGGCTTCTTTCCGCACCGTAGGTGATTCTATACTCAAAGTTAATGAAGAAACACTCCGTTTCCACTTTAAAATTACTTTTTCACTGTAAATTACAGTACATGGTTGTTTTCCGGCAAACATCTATATTCACTCGATTTTAGCTTCTTTAGTCAATGTCTTGTAACAAAATTCTTGATCAAACCAACACAGTTCACTGAAGAATTCTTTTCTTCTGTCCAGACTGTGTAAGACTTCTAAATTGATGACACTTCTCTTTGAAAGAAACCTGCACACCTCCTGATTTCAAGCTGGTTCTTTAACAGTTTTAAAAAGGAATTTGGTTTGTCTCAGTGTCAGAGGATATCGTTCAGTTTGGTAACAGCCCATTATTTCCTCTTTTCTAGCTTGTTTCTAAAGCACTGAACTATACACCTGAATGGTTTTTAAAGACCTAATTTAAATGCATGTAAACTAATTTCCAGACACAATCACAATCTGAATGAATTTAAAACTACATTCTTCGCTTGTTAACAATCACAGTAAAGAATTGAGAAATTATACTTTAAGCTATGACTGCAGCAAGACTATGTACATGAAGCTGAGAAATGCTCTTTTGTCAAACAGAGATCGGAGGGGTGCAGGTACATAGTTCCTTGAAAGTCACGTTACAGGTAGACAGGGTGGTGAAGAAGGCAAATGGTGTGCTTGGCTTCATTGGTGACAGCACTGAATTGAGACACCATATTACAGCTGTACAAGACATTGGTAAGGTACTCCACATTTGGAGTGCTGCATACAGTTCTGGTCACTCTGCTACAGAAGGATGTCATTGAACTGAAAAGGGTGCAAAAAGATTTACAAGAACGTTACAGAGACTGGAAGGTTTGAGTTATAAGCATAGGCTGGGATGTTTTTCCTTAGAATGTAGGAGCCTGAGGGGTGACCTTATAGGAGAAAGATTTAAAAGGGACCTGAGGGGCAACTTTTTTACACAAAGGCTGATGCATATATGGAACAAGCCAGAGGAAGTGATCGACGTGGGTACAATTCCAACATTTAAAAGACATTTGAACAGATACATATATAGGAAAAGTTTAGAGGGATATGGGCAAAAAACAAGCAAATGGGACTAGTTCAGTTTAGAAAACCCAGTTGACATGGACAAGTAGGCTGAAGGGCCTGTATCCATGCTGTATGACCATGACTCTAAGGGCTTGATATGCAACCTCAGTTGCAATTTAGCAGAATGTGAGAAAATTTACAATGGAACACACAAGCTATTAACTATTTGTTGTGATATAATACAGATTAGTCTTACTACTGCTGACATCATCAGGCTGTCAGATTCTTCCTAACCAGCGCCCACGTACTTTGACTGTTGGCTCTGCCCACCACTTTATGTCAAGCAGACTGAAGCAGCTTTTACAATTGGGCACAGAGCTCCTTAACAGAGTAGTTCTCCTGTTCCGTGCTTTTTATCTCATCACCCCCGAGTAGTATTAGCAAATGAAAACATTCTAATGATAGCATATTGATTCTACCATTTTTGAACAACAATTTTAATAACTTGCACTTGCAAAGCTATCTTATGTAGGAGAATGGGTATGGGTGGGCTACTCTTTGGAGGGTCGGTGTGGACTTGTTGCGCTGAAGGGCCTGTTTCCACATGTGGGGATTCTAATCCTTAACATAAAATAATGCCTATTGCCACAGAAAGGCAGTGGAAACAAAAAATTAAAGAAATAATGGTGAATGAAACTTGGTGCATAATGTTATACTGGCAACAGAAGTTTCTGGAAGGTGAATGGCAGAGGCTAGCCAGGATAGTATTAGAACTGTCAGAGGTAGCAGGTGGCAAAAATAAGAATGAGAGTTTTGGTAGCAATGGGACTCAGGTTTAGTCGTAGTTACTAATAATATGAAGATGGAAATGGATTGCAAACAGTTGGCTTCAATCTGACGGAGACATAACTGGAAGGGAGAGAATGGCATTTGTAGTGTTAGGAGTTAGGAATGGAGTCAATGGATTTAATATTCCCAATGTTTAAAAGGAGGAAACTAAATGTCAAACAAGTGGGTTAAAAGACAATGACATTGACAGAGTCATGCAGAGGTAGAGCTGGGTGTTGTCAATGTACATATATAATCTGATGTTTCATCAACTTTTGCCATTTAGGAACAAAAGAAATAGCAAAATTAGACCTATTCTGCCATTTGATGAAAAACGCCATGGAAAAATGCCCCAGTCTGTGCTTATAACTCAAACCTTCTATCTCAACACCATTTTTTTTCACTATCGCCATAATACCTTATGGCGTAACATCTAGAAACCTATCCATTACTGTTTTGAACATGCTCAGTATGATTGAATCTTAAAGGACAGAGCATTCACCACGTTCTGAGTGAATCCATCACCCTTTATTCTGAGTCTTGAGTGTTACCTCATGCTGCCGTCAGGTAAACATTAATTCCTGTATTCTTAAAATGAAATAAAGAACAGCAGGTGCTGGAAATCCAAAAAAAAGGGAATAACTCAACAGATCTGGAATCATCTGTAGAAGGAAAATTTGAGTTAATGTTTGAGTCTAGCGATCCTTCACTGTAAGAATGCTGAATGTCTCAGTGAGGTGATGTTTCATTCTTTCAAATTCGAGAGAATACAGGTTCAGTCACCTCAATCTCTCCTCAAAGGACAATCCTTGTATCTTAGGAATCAGTCAGATAAACCTCAATGGCAAGAATATCCTTCTTTAGATGAGGAGTCGAAAATTCAAGATGGCGGCAGCAGAATTGGCAGGGTCTAGGCTCCTGTACCCAAACTGGTCCTTTTCATCCACTTTTTCTTCTCTACTTTTTTCTCTTTTTCTTAATTTTTTTTAGTTTTTGTTTCAACGTACTTTCTGAAGAGAGCTCTTTTGTTAGGAAAGTGGCTTCAATGGAGTCTGGAGCAGTGGTAGCTTCAGACGCAGCATGGCTCCAGAGTTGGCCAGCTTGTAGACCCTGGAACAGCACTCTGCTTCCGCATGGCATGGGCTGGTGTAGCCCGGAGCAGACTCTGGCGGTGGCATGGCATGGGCTGATATAGCCTGGAGTGGGAGACTATTGGCGGTATGGTGTGGGGTGGAGTATCCTGGAGTGGGACTCTGGCGATGGCATGGCATAAGCTGGTGTAGAACAGTGGCAGTGAAGAAGAAAAAGTTGGACTCTCTTTAAGTTATCTTCTTTTTATTTTAAGTTAATGAGAATAGCATCAATGCACGGGAATAGTATAAACATCTCACTGTATTTTATATCGAATGTGACAATAAATGATTCAATTCAATTCAAAATTGTACACAATACTCCAGATGCAGTTTCACCCAGATACTACACAATTGCCGTAAGACCTCTTTACTTTTTGCAATATGTACCGTTTGCCTGTCTAATTCCTTGCTGTATCGACACTTTAGCTTTCAGTGACTAATAACAAGAACAATCAGGTGTCTTTGGATACCAACAGTTCCCAAACTCTCACCATTTAAGAAATATTTGGCATTTCTGTGCTTTCTATCAAGTGGATAACTTTATATTTTCCACATAATATTCCACCTATTGTATTTTTACTCACTTACTTAACCTATGTAATTCCCTTGAAGCCTCTTTCCATCCTTCTCACAACACATACTTCTACCTTGCGTAGTCTCAATAGCAAAAAAAAATTGAAGTATAACAACATTTAGGCCCTGCCACTAAATCATTAATTATATATTGTGAATAACTAAGATCACATGCTGATCTCAAGGTATTCCACTAAAAACAGATTGGCAAACTGAGAATGATTTGTCTATTGTCTCCTTTCTGTCTAAACCAGTTCTCAAATCATGTCAGTACATTAGCTCCAACTCAAGCAATTTATTAGAGTAACAGAGTCATACAGCATAGAAACAGGCCCTTTAGTCCACCATGTATATGCTGACCAACAAAGCTCCAAACTTTATTAATCCCATTTACCTGCACTTGGTCCGTAGCCTACAATGCCCTGCCATTTTAAGTGCTCATCCAGATTCTTCTTACATATTGCAAGGGTACCTGCCTCCACCACCCTCTCAGGCAGTATGTTTCATATTTGTATCACCCTTTCGCCGAAAAAATGTTTGCTCGAATCCCCTATAAACCACTTACTCCTCACCTTAAACTTCGGCCCTCTGGTCTTAGACATGTCTGGCATGGGGAAAAGATTCTTATGATCTACCCTAAATATGCCACACGTAATGTCTCAATCAGATCCCCCCTCCACCTTCTCTGCTCCAGGGAAAACAAACTCCAGTCTCTCCTCATACATAAGACTTTCCATCCTAGGCAACATCCTGGTGAATCTTCTCTGCAGCTTCTCCAATGCGATCATTTTCTCCCAATAGTGTGGCAACCAGAACTGCGCATAGTTTCCCATCTCTGGCCTAACCCATGCTTTATAAAATTGCAACAAGACTTCCCTACTCCTATATTCTACACACCCGCCAATGAAGGCAGGCATAACATCTGCTTTCTTCACCACCTTGTTTACTTGTTCTGACACCTTCAGGGATATATAGACTTGTACACCAAGGACCCCTTTGTTCCTCAGTGCTCCTAGGGACCTACCATATGTGCAAATCCTTCCCTTATTAGACATTACAAAATGCACCTCACACTTTTCGGGATTCCATCAGCTATTGCTCTGCCCAGTTTACCAGCTAATCAATATTTGACTGTGGCCTGAGACCAACTTCCTCATTATCAATTGCACCATCAATTTTCCTGTCACACACAAACTCACAAAGCATACCTTCTACTTTTATATCCAAGTGGTTAAGGTACATAACAAACAACAAAGGCCCTCGCACCAATTACAGTGACACATCATTGGTCACAGGCTTCTAATTACAAAAACAACCCTCCACCAAGACCTTTTGCCTCCTACTTGCAAGCTAATTTTGGATCCAGTTTGCCAACTTGGATTACATGAGCTCTCCACCTTCTGGATGAGCCTTCCATGTGGGACCTTTTCAAAGGCATTACTGAAGTCCCCGTAAACTACATCAACTGCACTTTCCTCAATTAAATTAATCAGATAGGATCTCTCTACATCAAACCTGTGCTAATCCCTGCCTTTCCCAAGTGTTGATGAATCCTCCCCTTCAGAAATTTTTCCAATAATTTTCCCACCACTGACTTCAGACTAACTAGCCTGTAATTATCATTCTATCCGAGCCACTCTTCTTGAACAAAGGAACCACGTGAACTATCCTCCAGTCACCTGTGGCCAGTGAAGTCTTCAATATCTCCACCAGGACCCCAACAATCTCCTCCTTTGTCTCCTATAGCAACCTGGTATATATCTCATTAGTCCCTGGGGATTTATACATCTTTATGCCTACCAAAACATCATATATATCCTCTTTATTTATCTTAACATGCTCCAGAGCCTCACCATCCCAAATAAAATCTCCAGCAACAACATCTTTCTTCTTTGTGAAAACAAACAAGAAACATTCATTTAAGACCTCACCCATATCCTCTGTCTCTGTGTACAGGTTGCCCCTTTGGTCTTAAATAGGCCCCACTCTAATCTTCTTACTCCTAATAAACTTAGGAGTTTCACAAGTCCGATCCAGCAAAGATATTTTGTTCCCTCTTCATCCTCTTGCTTTCTTTTTTAAGCACCCTCCTACAATCTCTTTACTTCTGAAGGGATTCTCTGTTTTTAATACTCTGCACCTAAAATATGTTTCCTTTTTTACTAGTATCTATCTCTTGATATCTCTTGACATCCATGGTTCCCTGGACTTGCTGCAGTTGCCCTTCACTCTTAGAGGAACATGCTGGCCCTGAACTCTCACTTTGTTACTTTTAAAAGACTTCCATTTTCCAAATACAAACTTACCTGCAAGTAGCAGCTTCTAGTCTATATTTGCCAGATCTTGTCTAATGATACTGAGATTGGCCTTCTCCTAATTTATGCATTTAACTTCTGCACTAACCTTATCTCTTTCCATCATGACTTTTGAAACTTAGAGTTATGGTCACTATTCCCCAAATTCTAACTCTTGAGACTTCAACCACTTGACTAGTTTCATTCCCTAGCATTGTGTCGAACACTGCCCTGCCTCTAGAGTCATGGAGTCATACAACATGAAAATAAACCCTTCGGTCCAACCAGTCTATGCTGAACATAATTCCAAACTAAACGTGTTCCTGCCCGTTCTTGGCACATATCCCTCCAAAGTTTCCTATTCGTGTATCTATCCAAATGTCTTTTAGATGTCGTAATTGTGCCCGCATCCACCACTTCCTCAGGACATTCATTCCACATGCGAACCACCCTCTGTGTAAAAGATTTGCCTCTCATTAAATCTCTCTCCTCGGACTTTAAAAATGTATGCCTTCATCTTGAAATCCTCCATCCGAGGGAAAAAAAACATTCATCATGAATTCTATCTAAATCTCTCATTATTTTATAAACTTCTACCAGGTCACTTCTCAATTTTCTACGCTCCAGTGAACAAAGTTCCAGCCTTTCTTCATAACTCAAAACTTGCTTACATGGTGACAATTTCGTAATTCTCTTCTGAACACTCTCCAGCTTGATAATATCCTTTTTATAACTGGGCAACCAGAACTAGACACAGTAATCCAGAAGAGGCCTCACCGATGTCCCATATAACCTCAAGGAGGAGATGGTGAGGTTTGCAGATGCTGGAGATTAGCATTGAGAGTGTGTTGCTGGAAAAACACAGCAAGTCAGGCAGCATCCGAGGAGCAGGAAAATCGACATTTCGGGCCAGAGCCCTTCATCAACCATATAACCTCAACCTGTCTTCTCAACTTCAATACTCAAAGGACTGAGCAATGAAGGCAAGTGTGTCAAATGCCTTTTTAACCACTTAGACCTGACCTTAAAATTCTCATCCTTGTTTTCAAATTCCTCCATGGTTTTGGCCCACTGCGGCTTAGTAGTCTCCTTAGATCCCAGCACTCTCTAAGATATCCATACATTTCAAATTTTGAATTTGTGGACTTACAATTTTAGATTAGATTAGATTACTTACAGTGTGGAAACAGGCCCTTCGGCCCAACAAGTCCACACCGACCCGCTGAAGCACAACCCACCCAGACCCATTCCCCTAAATCTACCCCTTCACCTAACACTACAGGCAATTTAGCATGGCCAATTCACCTCACCTGCACATTTTTGGACATTCAATTGCTCCAGTTCTCTGGGCTTTCAACTGCCTGGGTCCCAAACACTGAAATTCCCTCTGCATATCACTTAAGCTCTCTACCTCACTTTAATCATTTAAAGCACTCCTCAAAGTTTATGTCTTTGACCAAATAATCATTATCATTGCTATCATACATTGATTAGATTAGATTAGATTAGATTCTCTACAGTGTGGAAACAGGCCCTTCGGCCCACCAGTCCACATGGACCCTCTGAAGCGTAACCCATCCACACCCATTTCCCTTTGACTAATACACCTAACACTATAGGCACTTTAGCATGGCCAATTCACCTGACCTGCACATCTTTGGACTGTGGGAGGAAACCGGAGCACCTGGGGGAAACCCACGCAGACACAGAGAGAATGTGCAAACTCCACACAGACAGTCACCTGAGGCTGGAATTGAACCTAGGACCCTGGTGTTGTGAGGCAGCAGTGCTAGCCACTGAGCCACTGTACCACCCCCTTAACAAACTCTTGGGAAGTGCCGGGGACATTTTATTACACCTTTTTTTTGTGAATCTAAATGCCTAATTGTGTTCTGAGGAAGTGTCACTTGTCCCGAAACGTTAACTCTGATTTCTCTCCACAGATGCTGACAGATTTGTTGAGCTTTTCCAGCATTTCTGTTCTTGTTTCTAATTTACAGCATCTGCAGTTTTTTTGGTTTTATGTAATATATGTGGAACATTTTGAAATATAGAATATATTGCTTCTGCATGACTGTATTACACAATGAATTGGTGAGATTGAAAAAAGAGCCCCTGAAGCCATTCGAAAAAAAGCATTTTGACCTTTTTCTCGACTCACACCAATCACATATCTGATCACCATGTTTAAAAGGACCTACATTGCTTGTTATCCAACAATGCCTCAATTTTAAACTTTGCATTGTTGTTCTTAAATCTTTTGTAGTCTTGCCCTTCCTTACCTTTGCATCCTCCACTAGCTGTATAATTTTCCAAGATATGAATTCAAGAAATAGGAGAAAGAGTTGTCCAATTGACCTTTCAGTCTGTTCTGCTATTCAATATAGTCATGGCTGATCTTCTACTTCAACTCCAACTTCGTGAACTAGCCCCTCAATCTTTAATTTCCTTAATATGTAAAAATCTATTGATTTTTGTCTTGAGTGTATCCAACCTTGAGCATTCACTGCTCCCTTGGGTACAGAATCCAAACATCTACGACATTTTAGTGTATAAATTTCTCCTCACACAAATCCTAAATGGCAGACACCTTAGTTTGCAAATGTGATCCTGTTCTAGGCTCTCCAACCAGGTGACACATATTACGAGCACATATCTTGCCAAGGCCCTTACAATTTTATACGTTCAATTAGATTAAATCTTATTCTTCTAAATTGTAAGGAATACAGGCCCAATTCAAACAATCTCTCCTCAGAGAAAAATGTTTTCATTGATAAATTCAGCCTATGGAATCTTTGTCCCTACAAGGCTTCCTTGAATAAGGAGACCAAAACTGTGAAAAGTACTCCAGGTATGGTATCATGTAGACCTTATATAATTTTACTCAAATGTCTTTGTGAAAAAGGCATACATACTATTTATTTGCTTAATTATTTGTTGTACCAATCTGGTAAATTTCTGTGATTCTTTATCAAAGACACCTAGTATCCTATGAATGCTAACATTTTTAGTCACTCACCATTTTAAAAATGTTTTGCTTATTCACATTTTCTACCAAAATGAAATTTCTATATCCATTTGCAGTTTCTGTATGCCCTCCTCACAGCTAACTCTCCACCTAACTTTTTCTTATTTTAAAGATACATTTATTTTAAACCTCTCTACATTAAAAAAGGGACAAAATGGCTGCAGCTCATACATCAATCCTTGTGATACCACCCTAGTCCATCAACCTAAAATGACTCGTTAATTCTGGAACTGTCTCCCTTTTGCCCATTAACTAATCTTTGATCCATCCAAAAAGATCATTCCTAATTCCACATGCCCAAATTTTGTTTTATACTGCTTACTTGACATCTAAACAAATGTTGTTATAAAAATCTGCATACAGATCTGTGTTCACTAGCTCTACTGCTACCCTCTCTATGACCTCTGTTATTACACATCTTTTAATAAATTCTAGCAATTTCCCTATTATTAAAGTTGGACTAACTGATCTTTAATTCCTTATTTTCTCTCTTCTTCCTTTCTTGAAAAGTGGCATTTTGGTTGTAACTTCCAGTCCACAGGAACTGTTCTAGAATCTAGGGAATTATTTTCTTTTATTCATTTATGGGACATGGGCATCGCTGACCAGCATTTAATGTCCAACCATAATTGACCAGAGGGCAGTTAACAATCAACCACATCGCTGTGGGTCGAGAGTCAAATGTGGGCCTGATCAGGTTAGAGATAACAGTTTTCTTCCCTCCAGTACAGAACCAGAGGGTTATTCAAACAATTGACAATGTTTTTATGATCATCATTAGATTCTTAATTCCAGATTTCTTTTTATTGAATTCAAATTTCACAATCTGCCATTCAAACTCTGGTTCCCCGAAATTACCTGGGTTCCTGGATTAATAGTCCAGTGATAATATCACTTGGCCATTGCCTTCCTACGATGATCAAAGCAAGCATCAATTATCTGCCCCTCCATGTTTTTCCAAATCTGGCCATTTACAAATCTGGCCATTTACAAAGCTCCCAGTCAAACATCATCCTGACTTGCAACTATACCTCTGTCCCTTTGCTGTCTCTAGTTCAAAATCTTGGAATCGCCTTTCTAACAAATTTGTGGGTGCTCTTAAAACCCAAGGTCTGCAGTGGTTAGAAGGCAATTTATTCCTACTTTATCCAGCATAATTAAGGATGGTCAATAAACGTTGTCTTTGGCAGTGATGACCATATTCTCTTGAATGAATAATTAAAAATGCTCCTCTATTCACAACAGTACCTCCAGCTGCTGGGTCCTAGGATCTGGAATTCCTCTCTTAATTTTTCCAACTCTCTCTTCTCCTTAAAGACCACTTTGAAACTGATGTCTTTCTTTGACTTGTCTTCTATGTTCGGTGTCCAATTTTATTTGATTATGTGTTAGCACCTTGGGATATTTTAATCATTGACAGCCGTTCATAAATGAAATTCGTTGTTGAACTATTGTTTCTAATGCTATAACATACATTTGTAATTTATAGCTTTAAAAATAAATTCTAGTAAAAAGTGAAAGGACAACATCCACATTCTATGAATGAATAAAAAAATTCAACAAATTGATGAATATAATGAAAATACAACATTACATTTATTTATACCAAACTAATAATATTTCAAGTCCCATCTAGCATCAGAACCATGACTGAGCCATGCCCACTAAGATCAAACTAAAGTTGAATAAAAGTTAGGGATGAAGTTTACTTATACAAGTACATTTGGGTACATCTTATTTTGTTTTTGGCTAAGTCTCAGTTGTGTCAAATTATTTGGGAAGGGTTTCTTCAGTGAGAATGATTAGGTTTATATTGCCATATCTCACCTGACTTGCCACATTGCTAACCTATCATGCCCATGTCGAATCACATCTAATTTCCACTCCATCTTACCATGGGCCATTTCCAGAACAACTTGCCACTCAGCAAAATCCATTGAAAGACTGGAATCTCTTGCTGACATGTCAGCTTTAAAATTGTTCCTGTGTACCTGAATGATTACTAGCAATTTGAAGTTGCCCTGCTCGGATAAAGAGAGAGTCAGAACATGGTGAAAAAGGAAAGGCGGTACCATGATTCTCTGACAAGGACTGGAATATCCTGGTGAATGTGGTGATCCAGAAGTGAGGCATCCATTTTCCAGAGGACTGGCAGAGGAGGTCATGCCACTAGACCCTGCTAGTCTAATCCATGGGTGCTACCTCGGTCAGTGCCATTTTCAGTGTGTGGAGGAACGGCTAGCAGCGCTGCAAAAGGATTAATGACCTTTTCGGCTCTAGGTTTTGCACTCTTCTCACTGCTACCTCACCTCAGTCTCTCTTTCTCTGCTAATGCAGCCACCTCTCACCAATGTTCATGCTTTGCCACTCTCACAGTTGCATGCAAAAATCAAAACTTGATCTCACCTCCCCCAACTTCCGATATCACTATCCCTGCACACCCTTCATGCTGCTTCCTTATCCAATCAGAATACTACTTTTCCTCTACATGCATCAACATTAACAGCTGTGTCACCCACTGTTATCTCACTCATTCGCACCATTTCTGTCATTACAGGAGAAGATATTCCATAACAGGGCACAGCAAGACTGTACAAGTGCGGGATGCCTGACATTCGGAACATCACTTCGAGGACAGAATCCTTACCTTGCAGAAGATCGGGGCTATGCGTGCAGGGATGCAGAAGCATACATACGCCACCACTCTGTCAGTAACTGCATTGACAGTCTTATTCATTGCACACAACTTCGAATTACTCTACAGTATTAGTTCCGATAGTCTCCCTCTTGTGTCTTGCAGTAAAACCAGGCTTCCCGTGACCTCTGTGGAGAAACATGCAGAAGAGCCTGCCTGGATCTCTGAGGATGACAGTTCGAAGGTTTGAGAAGAAGTATCAGCAATGCTGCCTTCTGCACCCCGCAAGAAAATGACACTTTGGTTCGAAAGTTAGAGCGTGAGAGCACATGCTGTTGAGCACCTCACTCTGACAGCTCGGTAATTGGGTGAGGAAGAAACGCCCCTGGCCGCCAGTACTGAGGACTGCCTGATACCAGGCACCTGCTCAGCACTAAGTCGGAAATATCTTTATAATGTCAGCGATCAGGGACCTCTTCCAAATAAAGAGGGTGAAGCAGCAGCCAGACAGGCACCTGAAATGCAATCGCCCTCAATGCCCAGAGATTGCATTAGTGCAGCAAATCATGTAAATATGCCTGCCTCCATATTTAGATTGACAGCTACCACGAAGAACCAAACCTAGCACCCTCATACCATGCTGGAGATATGCACCATCCCAGCCATTCATCCTCAGGATCAAAGGCGTGGAGACAAGGTGACAGGGAATCTTGACTCCATTCTAGATGCTGTCTCCTCACAATGAAGCAGGGCAATGCCAGGTGGCATCCTGCCAAAGGAAGAACAACGAACAGTCCCCTCAAATGGTTTTCACTCAGGACACTGTTGGCCAGCCCTGCTTGCCCACATGCCCCTGACTCTTGAAAATTCAAGCCGAGGAGAGTCAACTTTCCTCTGGCAAAAAGACACTTGCTTTTTTTTATCATCAAGATACAAGGATCCCTTGGACTGCCCACCGAATCTGCAGGACCAAACAGCTGAACAGGTTTCCCAAACTGCAAAACAAGAGAGTACTGATGCACAATGTAGTGTGAGAGAGATAGAAGAATTATTGTGGGCGCTTCGGTGACATGAGTTACAATAGCTAGTACATTCCTCTCAGCTTATGCATTAATATTTGTCGTTTAACCTTATATGTTAGTCTTTCTGTGTAAGTGCTGAACTTACTGTTACAACATTAGGCATCACCTCATAGCCACCAGTCAAGGTTCAATGGCTGTTATTCTGCACTGAGTGCCTACTGTGCTATCTGAGAGCAGGAGGAACAATGTGCATACATCACATTAGGTGACAGTGAGTACTCTTTGCTGTGGCTTTCAGCTTCAGTCTGAATATGTAGTTAATTGTCAAACATCCACATTCCCCTCTTAGTATCACATCCTACAACTCAAACAAACTTCACACTTTCCCAAGTCCCTTCTCAACCTACCAACATGTGCCCACTCCTGCCTACCTTTCCTACCCAATCCCTAGCAGATGAAGTAACCATGTTCTTTGTAGTCATACCTTGTGCTCCCCCCAATCTCTCAACCCTCCAAGTAAGTCAGGATGCTCCATATAGAGTCACAGAGATGTACAGCATGGAAACAGACCCTTCAGTCCAACCCGTCCATGTCGACCAGATATCCCAACTCAATCTAGTCCCACCTTCCAGCAACCGGCCCATTTCCCTCAAAACCTTCCTATTCATGTACCCATCCAGATGCCTTTTAAATGTTGCAATTGTACCAGCCTCCACCACTTCCTCTAGCAGCTCATTCCATACATGTACCACCCTCTGCATGAAAAAGTTGCACTTAGGTCCCTTTTGTATCTTTCCCCTCTTACCCTAAACCTATGCCCTCTAGTTCTGGACTACCCCACCCAAGGAAAAGACTTTGTCTATTTATCCTATCCATGCTCCTCATAATTTTGTAAACCTTTATAAGGTCACCCCTCAGCCTCCGATGCTCCAGGTAAAACAGCCCCAGCCTGTTCAGCCTCTCCCTATAGCTCAAATCCCTATTCCCTGGATGCTGCCTGACCTGCTGCGCTTTTCCAGCAACACATTTTCAGCTCTGATCTCCAGAATCTGCAGACCTCACTTTCTCCTCCAGCTCATTCCATACACTCACCACCCTCTGTGTGAAAAAGTTGCCCCTTCGGTCCCTTTCATATCTTTTACCTCTCTCCCTAAACCTATCCCCTCTAGTTCTGGACTGCCCTACCCCAGGGAAAAGACTTTGTCTATTCATCCTATCCATATCCCTCAGGATTTTATAAACCTGTATGAGGTCACCCCGCCAGCCTTCGACGCTCCAGCCTATTCAGCCTCTCCCCATAGCTCAATTCCTCCAACCCTGGCAACATCCTTGCAAATCTTTTCTGAAACGTTTCAAGTTGCACGCAATATTCCAACAGTGGCCTAACCAATGTCCTGTATAGCCGCAACATGACCTCCCAACTCGTATACTCTGACTAATAAAGGAAAGCATACCAAACACCTTCTTCACTATCCTATCTACCTGTGACTCCACTTTCAAGGAGCTATGAAACTGCAATCCAAGGTCTCTTTGTTCAGCAACAATCCCCAGGACCTTACCATTAAGTGTATAAGTCCTGCTTTGATTTGATTTCCCAAATTGCAGCATCTCGCATTTATCTAAATTACACTCCATCTGACACTTCTCAGCCCATTAGCCCATTTGATCAAGATCCTGTTGTAATCTGAGGTAACCTTCTTTGCTGTCCACTACACCTCCAATTTTGGTGTCATCTGCAAACTTACTAACTGTACCTCTTATGCTCACATCCACATCATTTATGTAAATGACAAAAAGTAGTGGACCCAGCACCGATTCTTGTGGCACTCCACTGATCACAGGCCTACAGTCTGAAAAACAACCCTCTACCACCACCCTCTGTCTTCTACCTTTGAGCCAGTTCTGTATCCAAATGTCTAGTTCTCCCTGTATTCCGTGAGATCTAACCTTGCTAAACAGTCTCCATAGGGAACCTTGTCAAACGCCTTACTGAAGTCCATTTAGATCACATCTACCACTCTGCCTTCATCAATCCTCTTTTTACTTCTTCAAAAAACTCAATCAAGTTTGTGAGACATGATTTTTCATGCACAAAGCCATGTTGACTATTCCTAATCAGTCCTTGTCTTTCCAAATACATGCACATCCTGTCCCTCAGGATTCCCTCCAACAACTTCCCCACCACCGACGTCATATATTGGATGATTTCCTCCTCCCAAGCCATGCTTAATCATACCTCCCCCTTGACCATGTTTACAAGTGAATTGTGCCATCTTTCAGAGCCTGAAGTGCAGTAGACTAACCTTCCGCAGCAACATCCTCCCTTTTCTACCACTCACCACCCCTTCCTTTCTCCCCTTGTTTTCTGGGGATGGATCCGACAAACTGATTGTGATCATTTGACCAACATGACCAGTCAGTGCCCATCCCAATAACTTGTACCTATACACTCACCTGACCTGGTACTAAGGAGTCAAAGGACAGAACATGACTACTCTCTAGACTAAGGAGACATGGATCACTTGACTGACAAAAGCCCAACTGGAAGCCTATCTCTGGCCAATCTGCTGGCATGGTATGTCATGCTGCCTCTTGACTTACTGTGCTAGGAATCCTTGACTGATGGGTTTCTTCATGGACTTTAGTGAGAACTGTTCCCCTCAGACTTTGAGACATGGCTGCTTGCTTTCGACACATGCAGTATGTCTGCTGCATAAATTATCAGCAGACGAAGCAGGGTGAGGCATTGATCTTACATATTGTTGTATAGCAAGATGTAGGTCCCGATAATGCTTCTGAGCAGCAAGGCAAACTGCCTGGTTGTGAGACCATGCTAAGTGACAAAACAATGTAAGGCATGAAATCAGTGGGTAATTACGAAGTGAGTGAATGTTAAAAGAGCAAGCAAGCAAGCAGCCTTCAGATGCTGCCTAGTCCAGTCTGTGAACTCAGCGTCAATGTGCAAAGTCTCACTGCTACAGTCTTTCAATGATGAACTGCCTTGGAATGCTAATCTGTGTTTCCAGAGTGTACTGATAATGCATCGGAGAGGTGTCAAGATGGTCAAAAGTGGTAGCTGGAAGCCGCATGCCAATGTTTATGGAGGAAGGTGCATGTGGGTAGTGCTCTGGTCTGTGGTTTGTTTGTAGGCAATATGGAGGTTGATCGGAGCAAGTGGTGAACCGTATCCATTAGGTGCTGCATTAGTTGACTTTTCCTGACAGCTAGTTTGTTTGGCAAGTTTGTGAAGATTGCAGGATGAATATTAATGAGGCACAATGTGCGATCAACAAGGTGTTTAACAAGCAATAATCACTTCAATTGGCAATGCACTGCTCGGTGAAAGTGAGGACTACAGATGCTGGCGATTAGAGTCAAGATTAGAGTGGTACTGGAAAAGCACAGTAGGTCAGGCAGCAACCGAGGAGCAGAAAAATCGATGTTTCGGGCAGAAACCTTTCATCAGGAATGAACTGCTGCCTAGTGAGAGTCTTGCCAAACTGCTTGTTGAAACCATAAATGATGGCACACGTTTTGGACTTTTCGGACTTGTCATCTGATCATGTAATATATCCTCCACAGTCCGTATTGCTCAGACACCTCAAAGATTCCACCCTTTGTTACAGAGACTGAATGTAGGAAATTTACTACTGACCATTGCTGACAAGTAGATGTAATTTCAGAAGCCACGTTTATGCATTTATCCAGGGTCTCAGCCAATATTCTGTTGAAGTACATGTGGTCATTGGTAGTGTACCTGAAGAAATTCCCAATGGAATACTCTACCTTTAATTCTACTGATGTCAGACAACCAATATAAAGTAATGATTTGGAGATGCCAGTGTTAGACTGGGGTGTACAAAGTTAAAAAATCACACAACACCAGGTTATAATCCAACAGGCTTATTTGGAAGCACTAGCTTTCAGAGCGCTGCTCCTTCATCAGCTGGTTTTGAAGTATAAGATTGTAAGACACAGAATTTATAGCAAACGTTTACAGTGGGATGTAAGTGAAAGTAAAAGTATATATTGAAAAAGAAGTGGATTGTTTGTTAAATCTCTCATCTTTTAGAATGGCCATGTTGTTTTCAGTTCTTTCGTATGTAAATAGCAAAACATTTCTTAAAAGTTACATTCTCAAGTGAACTTTAACAATTGGTGTCATGTCGGCTCAAATAATGAATTGAAGGTGTGAGCTGCCCTGTGTGAGACTGTGCCACAATGGTCAGGCTGATTCTAATCTAAAAAACGGATTTACAGAATTTTTACACATTCATGCAGTTTTTGAGCATGTGTGTGTGTGTGTGTGTGGGGGGGGTTGGGTTATGAGTGCCTGTGAGAGAGTGTGTGTATGTGTGTAAAGGGGTATAAGTCTGTGAGACAGTGTGTGTGATTGTGGAGTGTATGTGTTAGCGTATGAGAGAAGGTCTGCATGAGTGTATGGGTCTGTAGGAGAGTGTGTGTGTCCGTAGGAGTGTGTGTGTGTCTGTGTGTGTGCATCTGTTTGTATGTGTGTATAGTGCAATGGGGTCACCTGTAATGTGACATGAACCCAAGGTTCTGGTTGAGGCCATCCTCATGGGTACCAAACTTGGCTATCAGCCCCTGCTCAGCCACTTTTTGTTGTTGAAAATGTGTTGCTGGAAAAGCGCAGCAGGTCAGGCAGCATCCAGGGAACAGGAAAATCGACGTTTCAGGCATAAGCCCTTCTTTTTGTTGTTGCCTATTCTGAAGTCTGCCTTGGAGGACGATCACGGAATGTCCGAGGTCAAATGTCCTGGACCGCTGAAGTGTTCTCTGACGAGGAGGGAACACTCCTGTCTGTTGTTGTGCGGTGTCCATTCATCCGTTACTGTAGCCTCTGCTAGGTTTTGCCAATGTGCCATGCCTCAGGACATCCTTGCCTGCAGCGTATGAGACAGATAATGTTGACTGAGTCACATGAGTACTTGCCACATACATGGTGGGAGATGTCCCCATGCATAATGGTGGTATCTGCGTCAACATTCTGACACATCTTACAGCATCTACTGTGACAAGGTTGAATGGTATTGTCTTGAAAGCCGGGCAGTTTGCTACGAAGAGTGATCTGTTTGAGGTTTGGTGGTTGTTTAAAGGCAAGAAGTGGAGGTGTGGGGAAGGTCTTGGTGAGGTGCTCATCCTCACTAATAATGTGTTGCAAGCTATGAAGAACATGGCGTAATTTTTCGGCTCCTGGGAAGTTCTGGACAATGAAGGGTACCCTGTTGGTTGCAGCTCGTGTCTGTCTCCTAAGGAGGTCATTATAGTTCCTCGCTGTGGCATGTCGGAATTGACGGTTGATGAGTTGAGCATCGTACCCCGTTCTTCTGAGGGCATCCTTGAGTACTTCCAGGTGCCTGTAACGTTCTTCCTCATCTGAACAGATCCTGTGTATACGTAGGAATTGTCGATAGGGCATTCCGGTTTAAAATGTTTCAGGTGGCAGCTGGAGAAGTGCAGCATCGTGAGGTTATCCATGGGTTTGCGGGAGAGTGAGGTGCTGAGTTGCCCATCCTTGATGGAGATGCATGTGTCCAAGAATGAGACAGATAGTAGAGAGCAGTCCATGGTGAGTTTGATGGTGGGATGAAACTTGTTGATATCACTGTGTAGTTGTTTCAGTGACTCCTTGCCATGGGTCCAAAGGAAGAAATTGTTGTCAATGTACCTGGTGTATAGTGTTGGTTGGAGGTCCTGCGTAGAGAAGAAGTCTTGTTCAAACCCGTGCATGAAAATGTTGGCATATTGGCGTGCAAATTTGGTCTCCATGGCTGTACCATGTGTCTGGATGAAGAACTCGTTGTCAAAAGTGAAGACATTGTGATCCAGGATAAAGCGGATGAGTTGTAGGATGGTGCTTGGAGATTGGCAGCTGTTGGTAGTGAGTACTGAGGCTGTTGCCGCAATGCCATAATTGTGGGGGATGCTGGTGTAGAGTGCTGAAACGTCCATTGTGACACACAATGACTGCTCCGTAGGTGCTGAGTTTCTGTAAGAAATTTGTAATGTTGCGATAGAGGCTCGGGATACACATATAAGTTTGTGGGGTGAATTTGTACTTGCTCAATTACTTTGCTCAAAAACTGTGATTCCATGTACTTGCACAATTACTTTGCTCAAAAATTGCGCGAATCCATGTAAGAGTCTGTAAATCCGTTTTTTAGATTAGAATCAGTCTGACCATTGTGACACAGACAGTCTCACACAGGGCAGCTCACACCTTCAATTCATTACCTGGGCCGACACGACACCAATTGTTAAAGTTCACTTGAGAATGTAACTTTTAAAAAATGTTTTGCTATTTACATATGAAAGAACTGAAACCAATATGGCCATTCTAAAAGATGAGAGACTTAATAAACAATCCAGGTCTTTTTCAATATATGCTTTCACTTACATCACACTGTAAGCGTTTGCTATAAATTCTGTATCTTACAATCTTATGCTCCACAACCAGCTGTTGAAGGAGCAGCACTCCGAAAGCTAGTGCTTCCAAATAAGCCTGTTGGATTATAACCTGGTGTTGTGTGATTTTTAACAATATAAAGTAACCATGCAACAATCCACATTTGTATCAAACAGAAATATATAACTGTACCTCATATCCTCATTATTAATGATTTCAATCGCAGGACAGGCTACTTTTGTTCGCTTTAAATAGACTCTTTCTAAAAGTGGCTCCAGCCAGCCAATATTGCATTCGACATGGGAGTCCAAAAATGTTAACACATCACCTAAAAGTGAAAAAGGAAGTGTGAGCTTTCGATGAAAACAATGCAACCTTCAAAATAATTACAAATACCTTTTATTTCCATTCATTTACAGAACATATGCATCATTAGTTAGGCCAGCATTTAGCACCAATCCCTCATTACCTTTGAGAAGTTGATGGTGAGCTGTCTTCCTGAACTGTTGCAGTGCATATGGTGTAGATAGGGAGAGAATTCTAGGATTTTGCAGAAAGAGAAGTGAAGAAATTGCAATATTGCAGATGACCCAAAATTGGGTGGAAGGGTCAACTGTGAAGAGATTTGGACAAGTTGAATGAGAAGGCAAATGCATGGTGGATGAAGCATAATGTGGATAAACATGAGGTTATCCACTTTGATAGCAAAAACAGGAAGGCAGATTATTATCTGACCAATGATATATTGGGAAAGGAGGAAGCTAACAAGATCTTGGTGTCTTTGTACACCAGTCACTAACGTAAGCATGCAGGGGCAGCAGGCAGTGAGGAAAGCAATTGCTATGTTAGTCTTCACAGCAAATGGTTTCCAGTACAGAAGCAGGGATATCTTGCTGCAATTGTACAGGATCTTGTTGAAACCACGTAAAAGTGCATTCAATTTTGGTCTTCTTATCCGATGAAGGATGTTCTGGCTGTGGAGGGAGTGCAAACATTTTACCACACTGATTCCTGGGGTGGCAGGATTGACATATGAAGAGACTGGATTGGTTAGAACTATATTCACTAGATCTCATAGAAACCTATACAATTCTAACAGGACTAGATAGGGTAAACACAGGAAAGATGTTCCCAAAAACAAGGGAGCCCATAACTAGGGGTCACAATCTAAGGATACATGGGACGCAATTTAAGATTGAGATGATTTATTCTCCCAGTGAGTGGCAAACCTATGGAATTCTAGAACATAGAACATGAAAGATAACAGCACAGTATAGGCCCTTCGGCTCCCGACTTGCGCCGACCTGTGGAACCAATATGAAGCCCATTGATCCTGTACTATTCCATTTTCATCCATATGTTTATCCAATGACAATTTAAATGCTCTTTAAGTTGGCGAGTCTATTGCTGTTGCAGGCAGTGCGTTCCATGCCCCTATTACTCTCTCAGTAAAGAAACTATCTCTGACATCTGTGCTGTATTTATCACCACTCAATTAAAGCTATGTCTCCTCGTGCTAGCCATCATCATCCGAGGAAAAAGGCTCTCACTGTCCACCCTTTCTAACCCTCTGATTATCTTTTATGTCTCAATTAAGTCACCCTCAACCTTCTTCTCTCTAAAACAAACAGCCTCAAGTCCCTCAGCCTTTCCTCATAAGACATTCCCTCCATATCAGGCAACATCCTAATAAATCTCCTCTGAACCCATTCCAAAGCTTCTACATTCTTTGTACAATGCGGTGACCAGAACTCCAAGTGTGGCTGCACCAGAGTTTTGTACAGGTGCAGCATGACCCTGTGGCTCTGAAACTCAATCCCTCTACCAGTAAAAGCTAACACGCCGTATACCTTCTTAAAAATCCACCAACCTGGGAGGCAACTTTCAGGGATCTATGTCATGGACACTGCTCATCTATATACCAAGAATCTTACCACTAGCCCAGTACCCTTCATTCCTGTTGCTCCATCCAAAGTGAAGTGAATCACCTCACACTTTTCCGCATTAAACTCCATTTGACACCTCTCAGCCCAGCTCTGAGCTTAACTATGTCCCTCTGTAACCTGCAACATCCTTCTACACTATCCACAACTCCACTAACTTTACTGTCATCCTCAAATTTACTAACCCATCCTTCTACACCCTCATCCAGGTCATTTATAAAAATGACAAACAGCAGTGGCCCCAAAACAGATCATTGCGTTACACCACTAGTAACTGAACTCCAGAATGAACATTTCCCATCAACCACCAGCCTCTGTCTTCTTTCAGCTAGCCAATTTCAGATCCAAACCACTAAATCGTCCTCAATCCCATGCTCTGTATTTTGCGCATTAGCCTACCGTGGGGATTCTTATCAAATGCCTTACTAAAATCCATGTATACCACATCAACCGCTTTACCCTTATTCACCTGTTTGGTCATCATCTTAAAGAACTCGATAAGGTTTATGGGGCATGACCTACCCTTCACAAACCGTGTTGACTATCCCTAATCAAACATCTCTAGATGTTTATAAATCCTATCTCTTATAACCTTTTCCAACACTACCCACAACCAAAATAAGGCTCACTGGTCTATAATTACCAGAGTTGTCTTTACTCTCCTTCTTGAACAAGGGACAACATTTACTATCCTCCAGTCTTCTGGCACTATTCCTGTAAAACAATGACGACATAAAGATCAAAGCTAAAGGCTCTGCAATCTCCTCCCTGGCTTCCCAGAAAATCCTAGGGAATCCATCCGACCCAGGCAACTTATCTATTTTCACACTTTCCAGACTTGCTAACATCTCCTCCTTGTGAACCTCAATCCCATCTAGTCTAGTAGCCTTTATCTCAGTATTCTTCTTGACAACATTGTCTTTTTACAGTGTGAATACTGATAGAAAATATTCATTTAGTGCTTCTCCTACCTCCGCGGTCTCCATGCGCAGCTTTCATTACTATCCTTGATTGGCCCTAATCTTTCTCTGATCATTCTTTTATTCCTGTAGAAAGCTTTAGGGTTTTCCTTGATCTTACCTGCCAACGACTTCTCATGTCCTCTCCTGGCTCTTCTTGTCTCTCTCTTTACGTCTTTCCTGGCTAACTTGTAACTCTCAAGAGGCCTAACTGAACCCTCACATCTCATCCTAACATAAGCCTTCCTCTTCCTCTTGACAAGAAGTTCAACTTCTTTCATAAACCATGGCTCTCTTGCTTGGCCACTTCCTCGCTACCTGACAAGTACATACTTATCAAGGACACGCAGTATTCTCTGCTATAGAAAGTGGTTAAGGTAAAAACATTGAATATTTTCAAGAAAGTGGTAGGTATAGTTTTTAGGGCTAAAAGAATCAAAGGATATGGGGAGAAGGAAGTCAAATACTACCTTGATATCAAGCGCAGACATCCTCACTTGCCCTTGAGTTCAGTCCTTTTGTACATGTTTTGACTAAGGATCTGAGTTGGATGATCAGCTATAATCATATTGAATGGTGGTGGAGGCTCAACTGGCTGAATGGCCTAAACCTGATCCTGTTTTCTGTATTTCTATATAGTTCTAAGTTAAGATTATACATAGTTTGGAGGGGAACCTGCAGGTGATCGTGTTCCAATGTATCTAATTATCTTGTCCATCAATCTGGTAGAGGTCATGGATTTGGAAGATGCTGTCTAAGAAACCTTGGTGCATTGCTACAGAGCATCTTGTAAATATTATGTACTGCTATCACTACACATCAGTGGTGGAGGCAGTGAATGACAGAGGTGTCAGATGCATTGTATTTGGTCAACAGGCTTTGAAGAGTCACGAAATAAGTTACTTGCCACAGAGTTGAACCTCTGAACTGCTGTTATGGCCACAGTATTTATTTGGCTGGTTCAGTTCAGTTTTTCATCAATGGTAAGTTCTTGGATGTTGATATTGGGAGATACAGCTTTGCTATCTCACCAGAACATTAAGAGGGAATATCTGGGTTCTCTCTTATTGCAGATTGTCATTGTCTGTCATTTTTATGACACAAATGTTATTAGCCACTCTACTCTGAGCTTGAATATTGTCCATGTCTTTCTACATCTGAACATGGACCGTTTAATATGCAAAGAGTCGCAAATTGTGCAAAATATTGTGATATCATCAGCCAATGTCTCACTTTGGGTCATATGGTGGAGGAAATGTCATTAATGAAGCAGCTGACAAGAATTGGGCTAGAATGCTATCCTGAGAACTTGCTGCAGCGAATACCTACACCTTAGTGGTATGCTTTCCAACAACCACAACCATCTTTGTACTTGTTATGATTACAACCAGTAGACAGATATCCTCCTGATTTCCATTCAAACTAGTTTTGATTGGGCTCCTTCGAGGTCAAATGTTACCTTGATGTCAAGGGTAGTCGCCCTCACTTCCCCTCGAATTCAGTCCTTTTGTAATGTTTTGACTAAGATTGAAATGAAATCAGGAGCTGAGTGGGCCTGGCAGAATCAAAGCTGAGAGTCGTTGAGCAGATTATTGTTTGCATTGTTGACAACTCCTCCCACTATTTTGCAGACTGAGGCGGTGATAATTGGCCAGGTTGGATGGGTCCTTTTTTTTTACGAACAGGAGATCCTTGAGCAATTTTCCACATTGCTGGGTAGATGCTAGCATTGTATATGTATTAGGTTGAGGGTGCAGTTGGTTTTGGAGCATTCAATTTTATAGACGGAGCATTGACATGTTTCATAGCCTTTGCAACATCATGTATCTTCAGCTATTTGTCCATATCACCTGGAGTGAACCAAACTGGCTGAAGACTTGCATCTGTGATGCTGGAGGTGGATCATCCATTTGAATTGAATTGAATTAGCTTTATTGTCACATGCACTCAAATGAGTACAGTGAAAAGTTTATAAGTCACCACATAGAGTGCTGTTTTAGTATAAAGGTACCTTGATACAATTCTTAGCTACAGAATAGAGAAATGAAGAAAAAAGTTATATTACAGCTAGACACAATATGGTCATAGGTCAGAAAAAAACAAGAAACAAATAAAAAACAATTATCACAGTCTCTCCCCAAAGGCTCTCCGCAGGAGAACATGGTGCTTCCTTATGGTCTGACTGCCGGCTGTCACCATGCTATTGCACCAGGCCACTACCCCTGCACTGCATGGGGCTGCTGGTCGCAGGCACCCTTGCTCCAGCTGCTAGCTGTTTGTGTCCTTGCTTTGGACTGCTGGCAACACTTCCCTGGCATCCCTGCTATAGGAGAAAGTGAGGACTGCAGATGCTGGAGATCAGAGCTGAAATATGTGTTGCTGGAAAAGCGCAGCAGGTCAGGCAGCATCCACGGAGCAGGAGAATCGACGTTTCGGGCATAAGCTCTAGGCCACCAGCATCCCTGCTCTGGCTGCTGGTCACTGCACCCCCACTTCGGACCGCTGCTGGTCAGTATCCCCGCTCCAGCCACTAACCCCTGGTGTCTCCCCCAACCTCTGACTCTGCTTTGGAGGTTGAAAGTCAGAGGCTGGGGTTGGATGTCAGAGGCCAAGAAAGGGGATGAGAGAGAAAGAAAAAGAAGCTGAAGAATTTATGTAAATTATTTGGATGAGAACATAGGAGGTATAAAGTTAAAAATCACACACCAGGTTATAGTCCAACAGGTTTATTTGGAAGAACTAGCTTTCACAGCACTGCTCCTTCATCAGGTAGCTTTGGAAGAGGATCGTAATACACAAAATTTATAGCAAAAGATTACTGTGTCATGCAACTAAAAAGATATATTGAACAAACCTAGATCTTAACAGAAAGACTTAACAGCAAACTAGGTATCTTCAATATATCATTTTAGTCGCAAGACACTGTAATCTTTTGCTCTAAACACCTCTACATTATAGGATGTACAGTTAAAGTTTGCAGATGACACCAAAATTGTAGTAGACAGTGAAGAAGGTTACCTCAGAATACAACGGGATCTTGATCAGATGGCTCAATGAGCCAAGGAGTGGCAGATGGAGTTTAATTTAGATAAATGTGAGGTGCTGCATGTTGGAAAGGCAAATCAGGGCAGGATTTAAATACTTAATGGTAAGGTCTTGGGGAGTGTTGCTGGCTAAAGAGACCTTGAAGTGCAGGTTCATAGTTCCTTGAAAGCGGAGTTGCAGGTAGATAGGATAGTGAAGGCGGCTTTTGGTCTGCTTTCCTCTATTGGTCAGATCATCGGGTATAGGAGTTGGGAGGTCATGTTGCTGTACAGGACATTGGTTAGGTCACTTTTGGAATATTGTGTGCAATTCTGGTCTCCCTCCTATCAGAAGGATATTGCGAAACTTGAAAGGGTTCAGAAAAGACCTACAAAGATGTTGCCAGCGTTGACCTTACAGAGGTTTATAAAATCAAGACAGGCATGAATAAGGTAAACAGACAAGGTCTTTTCTCTGGGGTGTGGGAGTCCAGTACTAGAACGCATAGGTTTAGGGTGAGAGGGGAAAAATTTAAAAGGGACCTAAGGGGTAAATTTTTCACGCAAAGGGGAGTGTGTATAGAATGTGGTTCCATAACACGATCAGTTGTTTTAGAGCTTTTGGTTTAAAGGACTTTCGTAATTTTGGACTGTAAACTTGGAATAAAATCAAAGGAGTCATGTAACCTATGCTGACAGTTCACCAGGGCACTGAGCAAAGGTTTACACTGTGGTACTGAAAAGGAGTTAAATGTTAACACCTGGAGACAATGATAAACATTTCCAAGTCTGCAATGAGAGGGCTAAGTTGAAAACTCAAAAATTGTTGTGAAAATCAAGGAATAAATAGTTATGTTGGAACTGTTCCTTTGACTCTAAGATGAAAAGCAGTGGTTATTAGATATAGTTGATCACTATTTCAGCATGCATACAGGGTTGAAGGAGTTTCATGGTGCCATGGAGTGGACGATAGAGAATGCTATTTTGAGATCAGAATACAGGATTATCTAAATTTCTGGAGATATCATTGACTGAAGGTTGTTGTAATTTTGATCTTGGTTGATCTGCAGATAATTGAGGGAAATGAACACGACAGATGTTGGCCTAACCTGCACTTTAAATAGAGAAACTGCTGTCTCTACTGTTCACTACATGGAACGTGGGTGGGCGTTCACACTCATTTTGTAAACCACATTCATGGTAAAGTGAAACAAAGCTGGAATGTTTACCGAGTTGGAGATAGAAAGAAAATCCTGAGGAAATCCTGAGGAAATCGCTCAATGTGTAAGATCGTATTCAAAAAGGAAAAGAACAGAAGCAAAATCCTCAGGGTGCTGAAAAAACATCGTAAATTGGTTCCAGGAGAAGTGATCATCTCCATAAGAGACTGAGTAACATAACAAAACTGAAAATTTTCATTTGTCGAAGAGCTGTAGAAAACTTCATTTGGTTGTTTAAAATGTTTAATGCCTACAAACTAAAAAAAAGCGATTAGTTTATGGTGTTTTGTCATTAGTAATTTTAACATTAGAAGTTAATTTTAAACACAAAATCTTGACATTTATCATTTCAGTGAATAGTAGTTCAATCGAATCTCTTTACCTCCTTGAAGCCTAAGACAAATGAAAGAAATAAAACAAATTTGAGAAAAATAATCATATCGTACCTGTAGCAACAGCTGCACCTGCAAGTCTGGCTCGTATTAAACCATGACGTTCGTGTAGGTGAATAACACGAACTTTTGGGAATTGCGACATGTATTTATCTAAATTTTCTTTCAGATATTCTATATAAGAGAAAAGCAAAATGTGTTGATTAGTTGATTCTCAATGAAATAATTAGATAATATTTTTGCATTTGGACATGAAAAACCATCCAATTTTATTTATAATCTTTCTTATTTCAGATGCAGAAAGAACTTGGGTAGAAGTACTCTCATGAAATAAATGAGGAAATTAAGAAAGAAAAGATGATAATTCAACTGCCACATTTGATTAGACAGTGTGGAAACAGGCCCTTCGGCCCAACCAGTCCACACTGACCCGCTGAAGAGTAACCCACCCAGACCCATTTCCCTCTGACTAATGCACCTAGCACTATGGGCAATTTAGCATGGTCAATTCTCCTGACCTGCACATCTTTGGACTGTGGGAGGAAACCGGAACACCCAGAGGAAACCCACATAGATATGGGGAGAATGTGCAAACTCCACACAGACATTCACCCAAGGCTGGAATTGAACCTGGGACCCTGGTACTGTGAGCCAGCAGTGCTACCACTGAGCCACTGTGCCACCCCATCAACTGACAATGTAAGTGATTTAGTTTCTCATTAAAAATATAATATTCTGAGTTATTATCCATTGCATCACCTGGAATTTTTAAAATAATTTCAGTATTATTTCTAATTAATTAAAAAATACTTGTTTATTTTTACACTTTAATTGCAAAACACCAATCAAAGGTGTGACTTCATTGGAATTGCTGGATGGGTAGTTCAAATTGGTTCCACTGTGATTCCACTGTATTATAGTGGAGCAGAAAAATGCCAATGAGAATCAGGATGACCCAATTCAAGGGAAGATATTGGAGGTAATTCCTGGGCAACCCATGTAATTTTGTGTCAGTGGAATCTTTACAAATAACTGGATTAGTGGTGCTGGAAGAGCACAGCAGATAAGGCAGCATCCGAGGAGCAGTAAAATTGACGTTTCGGGCATAAACCAGATCATCCGCCGACATTTCCGCCACCTCCAAAAAGACCCCACCACCAGGGATATATTTCCCTCCCCACCCCTTTCCGCCTTCCGCAAAGACCATTCCCTCCGTGACTACCTGGTCAGGTCCAAGCCCCCTCTACAACCTACCCTCTCATCCTGGCACCTTCCCCTGCCACTGCAGGAACTGTAAAACCTGCGCCCACACCTCCTCCCTCACCTCTATCCAAGGCCCCAAAGGAGCTTTCCACATCCATCAAAGTTTTACCTGCACATCCACTAATATCATCTATTGTATCCGTTGCTCCCGATGCGGTCTCCTCTACATTGGGGAGACTAGGCGCCTCCTAGCAGAGCGCTTTAGGGAACATCTCCGAGACACCCACACCAATCAACCAAACCGCCCCGTGGCCCAAAATTTCAACTCCCCCTCCCACTCTGCCGAGGATATGGAGGTGCTGGGCCTCCTCCACCACCGCTCCCTCACCACCAGACGCCTGGAGGAAGAACGCCTCATCTTCCGCCTCGGAACACTTCAACCCCAGGGCATCAATGTGGATTTCAACAGCTTTCTCATTTCCCC
>NC_057716.1:57542117-57578336 GCF_004010195.1 Chiloscyllium plagiosum | reverse complement strand
CTCCACCCTCCTCCTTGACCTATCACCTTCATCCTCTTCCCCCACTCACCTATTGTACTTTATGCTACTTTCTCTCCACCCCCCCCCACCCTCCTCTCACTTGTCTCTCCACCCCCCCCACCCTCCTCTCACTTGTCTCACCATACTTCAGGCTCTCTGTCTGTATTCCTGATGAGGGGCTTTTGCCCGAAACGTCGATCTTACTGCTCCTCGTATGCTGCCTGAACTGCTGTGCTCTTCCAGCACCACTAATCCAGAATCTGGTTTCCAGCATCTGCAATCATTGTTTTTACCTTGACAAATAACTGACAGGAATTCCTCGGGGCAGCAGGAAAGATTCTGGACCAAACAAAGACAGGGTCTGAATACCTTCATATTGAGGATAAATAGGAGATTTTATTCTATTTTGCCTGGAAAAGGCCTCAAAAATCCTCCTTGGCAGAATGGTCAATAATTGAGGTAGGTACATTGAAGGCATAGAATACCAAATGTGACAGACTATGCTTCGCATTTGGATAGGTTCTGGTCAACTATTAATGGTAGAAATAAGCCTCCTTCACTGTATTTACACTAGTACAGTTGAGCTATTTAGTTTATTACTTCAAAGCCCTATCCACATCCATAGATATATGATACTCAAAGACCCTGGTATCACCATAACTCAGGTAGACCCTGTTCCATCAGCACAACTCCCTCCTTCTCCATACTACTGGCAATGTCCTGTGAATTCAAATCTTTTTCTCCCACGTCAATCTCTGAGCTAAGTATTCACCTCTTTAGTCTTGTAGTCCCTGTGCCAATTTTTTCATGGTTCAGGTAGTAATCCACAGATTATGATGTTTTTGGTTGCACATTTTAATTTAGTCCCAGCTGCTCATATTCCTTCAGCAGAACCTCTTTCCTCTTTCTAGCTATATCATTAGGTACCTATGTAGACCATGACAACTGATCTTTTCCCTACCACTCCAAGTTTTTCTGCAGCCCAGATGAGATATTCTGAACCAGGCAGGCAACACAGACCCCGGTATTCTCAATCCTGGCCACAGAGACCAGTGTCTATTCCCCTAACAATGTTACCCTGATTGCAACTTCATTTCTCCTTAGTGAAATTGAGCAGTGGGACCAAGTAGATAACTCTACCAAAGAACTGACAGAGGCATGATGGGCTAAATGGTATCTTTCTGTACTGTTTTATAGTTATATTTGTAAACAGCCTGAATACTAATGAATGTGTCATGTTATATGTCTTTATTAAGTACTTCCCCAGAAAATGTTATCTTTACAACACCAACAAGAGCCTAATTTTTGAATACACAGCGCAATCCACCAGCAACTAAAATGCTTTGCCCTATTCATTGTATTTTTAAATTACTGATGCACCTTTTGTCTTGCGGTATTAATAAAATAAACTTTTTGAAAATAGGTCACAGATATCTTTGATGACAATTCGAAGTGAATTGGGTACACAACTAAAGCACATCTTTAAGTAAAGTTCAACATTGAGAACTGTACTATATTCTCGCAACTCTGTAGTATCTTGATGTGTATCCATTATATCTCTCAGACTCATCGTGCTTTACAGCTTATCTCTTAACAGCAAAGTGAAAACTTTTATTTTCCAAGGAAGACCTTCTTTAAGCAATTTTTAAAATCCTGACTTAAGTGAAGTTCCTATTTCAAACAAAAAATACAAATGGTCTTTGAGATTTAAAAGTAGCTTTTCTATTAGAAAATAAGTCAGAGAAACATCGATAATCAATCTATAATCTTTAACAAAAGCTGAGTCAACTTAATTTTGAACGATTTAGGAGTTTTGCATTCCACTCCAAGGTCCCCGATTTATGAATGCACCCTCATACAGGGTGTAATTTTAAAGATCCGACAGATAAACATATCCTATGCTTGCAAATGACTCCTTTATATTATTCTATAATGTGTTCCAACTTGCATACAAATCCTCTTGCGAACAGACTCAAGAATGGAACTCGTTCACAACCCAGAAACTGCCTGTTACACTCATATTTGAGAAGCGGCTACATATACAGATAGTTTAAAATATCCCAAATGCAAGATTTATTAAAGTTCTTCAGTGTGGAAGTATATTTTGTGGTATATTAATGGGATGAACGAATCAAGTATTTTTAGCAAGGAGTTCACCTCAGCTATTGAGACAATACCATTCAACATCCTTGAGCTGAGAGTGCAAAATTTTATAGTCCTAATGCTTACAATCATGATACCTGATTTCTGCTGGATGCAAGTAAAGACAGCAAGAGCCTAATAGTCTACCAGTTCAATGAATAAATGTGTATATGAAGAAACAGTTGTGTTTCGCTGTTAAAAGAAGACATTTTTGAAAATTTTGTTAAAGTCAATGCAAATAAATAACATTTACAGGTCACTGAAACACAACTAGAATTCACAGAAAATAGTAATTATATTTCTTCAACTAATTACCTAAAAAGCGAACCCATTTTAAATTTGCTAGTTATGTCTCAATTTCTGTTTAAAACACAGTGGTTAGCACTGCTGCCTCACAACACCAGGGTCCTAGGTTCAATTCCCACCTCAGGCTGTGTGGAGTTTGCACGTTCTCCCCGTATCTGCGTGGGTTTCCTCCGGGTGCTCTGGTTTCCTCCCACAGTCCAAAGATGTGCAGGTCAGGTGAATTGGCCATGCTAAATTGCCCGTAGTATTAGGTAAGGGGTAAATGTAGGGGTATGGGTGGACTTCGGCGGGGCGGTGTGGACTTGTTGGGCCGAAGGGCCTGTTTCCACACTGTAAGTAATCTAATCTAAAAAAACAGCCTAATAGATTTGAAACTTTTCTTATATCTGATCTGTTCCCAAGGCAAAATCTGTGATGTAAAATTAATGTCACTATTACACAACCAAATCTGATTTCAAAAATAACATTTTACCTTTCTCTATACTGTATACACATTGATATTGTGACTTCAGTCCAATGAATGTTAACAATGAGCATTTTGTGAGGGGACAAAATCCACTTAGCAGCAAAATTCTTTGTGATAATAATAATTGTGCTGTATCACACCTTTACCTAGTATTTATTAACAATATTTTGACGATGAGTATACAATTACAAAGTAAAGTCCTGCCGAATCCAATTTTGATTGCTGCTTAGTTGGAGCAGCAGCATGAGAAAAATGAAGCGAACCTGAATGAATGGTGGTGGTGGATTTTCCTGATGAAAGTTTGAGGGGCAAGGCACAGCTCAAGCTCAGTTGGAGCAGCAGTGGGAGCGAAGCGAACCTTCACTGAATCCAGATGCAGAGTTCCGGAGATGATCTACTTTTTGTCATTTACATAAATGATTTGGATGCGAGCATAAGAGGTACAGTTAGTAAGTTTGCAGATGACACCAAAATTGGAGGTGTAGTGGACAGCGAAAAGGGTTACCTCAGATTACAACAGGATCTGGACCAGATGGGCCAGTAGGCTGAGAAGTGGCAGACGGAGTTTAATTCACATAAATGTGAGGTGCTGCATTTTGGGAAAGCAAATCTTAGCAGGACTTATACACTTAATGGTAAGGTNNTTGTGAAACTTGATAGGGTTCAGAAAAGATTTACAAGGATGTTGCCAGGGTTGGAGGATTTCAGCTATAAGGAGAGGAGAGGCTGAACAGGCAGGGGCTGTTTTCCCTGGAGCGTCGGAGGCTGAGGGGTGACCTTATAGAGGTTTACAAAATTATGAGGGGCATGGATAGGGTAAATAGACAAAGTTTTTTTCCCTGGGGTCGGGGAGTCCAGAATCAGAGGGCATAGGTTTAGGGTGAGAGGGGAAAGATAAAAAAGAGACCTAAGGCGCAACTTTTTCACGCAGAGGGTGGTACGTGTATGGCATAAGCTGCCAGAGGATGTGATGGAGGCTGGTACAATTGCAACATTTAAGAGGCATTTGGATGGGTATATGAATAGGAAGGGTTTGGAGGGATATGGGCCAGGTGCTGGCAGGTGGGACTAGATTGGGTTGGGATATCTGGTCGTCGTGGACGGGTTGGACTGAAGGGTCTGTTTCCATGCTGTACATCTCTATGACTCTATATCAGGAGAAAGTGATGTAGGACACAGAATTGGCTGTATAGGTACCCAGCTTTAGGGGCTGGGACATAGGCGAGGAAAACAGAGTGTAAAGTCCTTCTTTTTGTGACTTGTAGTTTGTTGGGCATAAAGAGAGAGAGATAGCGAGGAATCTGATTTGGTGAGTGCTAAGGTTGAGTAATCGGTTCCTCGTTTATTGTTTGTAGTTGGTAAAGATCACAATGACTGGAAACCTTGGCCCCGTGGAATGTTCCCCCTGCAATATGTGGGAAATCAGTGACACTTCCAGTGTCCATGGCAACTATTTATGCAGGAAGTGTGTTCAGCTCCAACTCCCAATTGACTGCATGGAGAGGCTGGAGCTGCGGATGGACTCACTATGGAGCACCCATGATGTTGAGGACATCATTGATGCCATGTTTAGAGAGCCAATCACAGCACAAGTGAGGAAAAATGTTGGGTGACCACCAGGAAGACGAATAGGCGTGGGAAGGCAATGCAGGAATCCCCTTTGGCCATCCCTCTCTTAAACAGATATATCACGTTGGATACTATTGGGGGTGGGGGGAACGGCTTTGCAAGGGAAAGCACCAACTGCTAAGTTTGTCGCACAATGGTTGGCTCTGCTATAAGGGAGGAAAAGATTAGGACAGCTTTTGTGATAGGGACTCGACTATAAGGGGAACTGATAGCAAGATCTGTGGCCATAAACCAGACTCTTGACTGCTTTGCAGCCTCTCTGGTGCAAGAGTCAGGGATGGCTCAGAGCAACTACAGGGCAATCTGAGGGGGGAGAATGAACAGCCAGAAGTCCTACTATATGTTAGTACCAACAACGTGGGTAAAAAAAAGAGGAACTGCATTAGAAATTTGGAGACTTAAGATAGCAGATTAAAGAGGAAGATTACTAAGGTTGTAACATTCAGATTATTTCCAGTGCCACATGTTATTAAGTAAAAGAGTAAGAAGATAGCTCAGATGAATGTGTGGCTAAAGGGATGGTGTAAGAGGTAGGGCTTAAGAATTTTGGATCACTGAGATAGTTTCTGGGGTAGATAGGACCTGTATAAGCTGTACAGGTTACCCCTGAACAAAAATGTGTCCAATAACCTTGCTGGGAGATTTGCTCTTGCTGTTGGGGAGGTAAATGGGGTACAGAGTAAATGGAAAGTCAGGAACAGGTTCAATCAGGTATATAAGAAATTTACATAATGAACAGTAGGTCCCTAGGGACTGCTGACAAACCAAGGGATCTTGGTGTGCAAGACCACAGATCCCTGAAGGTGTCAGTACAGGTAGACAAATGGGAGGCTTGCCTTCATGAGCTGGCCTGTAGAATATAAGAGCAAACAACTTTATAAAATATAGGTGAGGCCACAGATAGAATAATATATGCAGTTCTGGTCACCACACTATCAGGAGGACATGACTGCACTGGAGAAGATGCAGAGGAGATTTGTCAGCATGCTACCTGGGATGGAAAGGCTCAGTAATGAAAAGAGCCTGGTTCATTCTCACTGGAGTAGAGGAGGCTGAGGGGGTATTTGATTGAAGTATAAAATTATAAGAGGCATAGCCAGGATAGATCATGAGAATCTTTTTCCCATGACAGACATGTCTCAGACCAGAAGGCAAAACTTTAAGGTGAGAAGTAAATAGTTTAAAGGGGATCAGAGAAAATATTTTTTCAGCCAACATAGTAGAAATATGAATGTGCTGCCTGAGAGGGTGGTGGAGGCAGGCACTCTCACAACATTTAAGAGGCATCTAGACAAACACTTAAAATGTCAGGGCATAGTAGGCTATGGACCAAGTGAAGATAAATGAGATTAATGCAGTTTGTTGTTTGTTGGTCAGCACAGACATGGAGGGCTGAAGGGACTGTTACTATGCTGCATGACTCTATGACTCTAAGACAATTAACACTCAAACTAGTTTGTCAAAGGCATTTGCTGGGTATTTCCTTGGCAATTGTCCAAATTGGTTGCAGTAATTTCAGTGAAAGTTTGGATGAAATGCCAGTGATAAACTGATTAACTTTTGGAGACTGATCAGGAGAACTGCTCGAGGAAATTCTTCACAAAAAAAAATGCAATTTCTTAAGTTTACTTTTACAACAGCAGGATTGCTACTAATTCAAGCAGCATAACCCCTACTACGTAAAACAGGGTCAGTTCAGTGTTACACAGCAAATAGTAACATTCCAGGAGACCTCAGTTGTCACAGAAAAATATTCTTATAATTCAGAAACTGACATTCACAAGTAGAAGTGTTTTATTTAGGTTTCAGAATGACCAATTCTTTAAATTTCGCTCCCATTTTAAGGTAATGATGTCCAGGAATCTTTTGAGGAATGTATGCTTCAGTAACACTGACTGAAATAGTCCTTTCTTACCTTTGGTGCTAAAGTCATCCACAAGGATAACCTCTTTAATGAGATGAACAGGGGATCTGTTGAAGATGCTGTGAACTGACCTCAGAAGCGTGGACCATACTTCATCCACGAAGCACATGATGATGCTGGTTGTTGGAAGGTTGTTGTGAACTACTTGGTTGGAACACCTGGAACAAATACATCCAAGCGGTATAAAGTTTAAACAGTGGAGTTATGGCACTTGCATTGCTGTTTAGATGCAAAGGAGTTCGACCAATTCTTGATTCTTCTCTAAATCCAAAGGCTTTCTTCAAATGAGAGAACTGAACCTGCTTCACACCCTAGGTATGTATGCTGCATATAGACCAGATCCACGTAATCTCTGAAATTAGTATATATCACTGAAAGGAAGTAGAGAATAATTTTCCAAACTATTCTGGATCTTTGTATGAAATATTCATTTCCAGGAGTTTACATGACTTCAGGAAGGGAGTGCACTTCTAGTAATACATAGAACACGATAATTATATGGGAGGAGCTGGGAGAACCAGTTTATGTTCTGCTGTCTGTCATTTGTACAGGCTTGTAAACTGCGCAGCCTCAATTTATCCAATTTTCACTCCAATTACATTGCAGTACAGTATTTAGTTCATTAGACTTTTATCTTGCCCATTCCCTTCAATAAAGCAAAGTAAAACCTTTCTTCATTTAATTTCTCAGATGTAGTTCTTTCTGGTGGAAGTTTAATCATCAACTACAACAATTTCCATTGAAGTAGTGTAAGCAATATTAACCTAGGACACCTCAGAGAGTTATAGAGATGGAGTGCAGCTCATCCATACTGAACAGATATCCTAAATAAATCAAGTCCCATTTGCCAATATTTGGCTCATATTCCTCTAAACCCTTCCTATTCAAATATCCATCCAGATGCCTTTTAAATGTTATACCAGCCTCCACCACTGGCAGCTCATTCCATACACAGACCGCCCTCTGCATGAAAAAATGTCCCTTAGGTTCCTTCTAAATCTTTCCCCTCTCATCTTAAACCTACGCCCTCTAGTTTTGGACTCCCCCAACCAAGGGAAAAGACCTTGTCTACTTACCCTACGCATGCCCCTCATGATTTTATAAACATCTTTAAGGTCACCCCGCAGCCTCTGATGTTCCATGGAAAATAGCCCCAGCCTATTCAGCCTCTCCCTATAGCTCAAACCTTCCAACCCTGGCAATATCCTTGTAATTTTTTTCTGAACCCTTTCAACTTTCACAACATCCTTATGATAGCAGGGAGACCAGAATTGCACACAATATTCCAAAAGTGACCTAACCAATGTCCTGTACAGCTGCAATAAGACTTCCCAACTCCTATACTCAACGCATTGACCAATAAAGGCAAGCATACCAAATGCCTTCTTCACCATCATGTCTACCTGCAACTCTACTTTCAAGCTACTATGAACTTGCACTCCAGGGGATCTTTGTTCAGCAACACTCCCCAGGACCTTATCATTAAATGTACAAGTCCCGTCCTGATTTGCCTTTCCAAAATGCTTCACCTCACATTTATCTAAATTTAATTCCATCTGCCACTCCTCAGCCCATTGGTCCATCTGATCAAGATCCTGTTGCACACTGAGGTAACCTTCTTTGCTGACCATACACACCTCCAATTTTGGTGTCATTTTGGTGACGAAAAGCAATCCCTGTGGCACACTACTGGTCCTAGGCCTCCAGTCTGAAAAGCACCACCACCCTCTGTCTTCAAACCAGTTCTGTATTCTCATGGCTAGATTTCCCTGTATTACATATGATCTAACCTTGCTAACCAGTCTACCATGAGGAACCTTGACAAACCCCTTACTGAAGTCCATATAGATCACATCCACCACGCTGCCTTTATCAATCCTCTTTATAACTTCTGACTTGTATTATTTTTACATGAAATAATATTTATCTTTGGAAATGTTCCTCTTATGACTGGAAAGCTTGTTTGGCATTAATGAAAAATCATAATGCATTGACGTTCCTTAACTCTTTTGATTACGTGATGTTCAAATATGGATAGAAAATTGATTTGGAACCTGTTAATCACCTTGAATAATACATTCCAAGTTGAATTTCTCCATAATTGTGCAAGTAATCTCCAATCTCTTCAAGTGATTTACTTCATGAAACTGAGCCAATTGGCTTCCAGGCTTGCTGGTCCCGTTTACTACAAATGTTGTTACATGTTCTCTTCCCTAAGGGAACTACCTAACTAAAATAATTTGTAATATCAAGCTACAAAACCTAGCTTCTCCTACCTGAATTTATGTATTAAAGATGTCTTGCAAATTATACCAATGAGGGCTACCAATTCTGGAAAACTAAATAGATACAATAGGCTGTGGCAAACTATAATAATATCATGCAGACTTTGTGTGTTACATACTGTTCTGATTTAGTTGGGTTGTTTTGGTTGGTAGAACTTGACTTATGGAGGCACATGTAGAGTTGGTTGAGGTCTGGAGTGTGTAATGCATTTCTGTCTATATTAAATCAAACAAGTTCAGCATTTCTTGAGATTTTCTAAAGAAACTGTGTCTGCAGAGATTTCAATAGAATTGTGTTGGATTTACTCTTGAACCAACTTTTATTTTTATTGAGTTCCTGTGACTAACTTTAGTATATCGTGAGAATAATGTGATTTTTGCAAAAATCAATGAGAAATCTGAATTGATCAAATACGGTTACTGAGCGAAAACATCTGACTTCAACACTTTTGTAAATGCAAGAAGATTGCATTGTTTCATAAAACAACAATGCAAATAATCTTTGACCTAGTTTTTATCAGAAATGACTCCATTGGAAGCTTATGGAGAGATAGTGGTGGTGGTTGTAGAATGGGAGGTGAGAGGTATGGTTCATGCAGAAAGAAAAGGTGGAACTTAAGAGGATCTGAACACCAAAATTACCCTAGTCGGATAGAATGGCTGTTTAGACATTTGGTGGGCAAATGGCATAGGTAGATGGGTGGAATAGCAGCATGGAGATAGTACGTGGACAATAGATGTTTGAAATGAGGAAGTGAATTCAAATGGTATGAAATGGGGTGTTGGGAATGGTCTTGGAATTTATAAAATCTTAACTGAATATGCTAGCTTATAATAATATAAAAGAGGTTCTATCATCGTCTGTCTTTTCTTGTGTTCATTCTTTATCTGAATGGCTACAGTGATTCATCAATCTTTTAGCTGGGATCAGAAGTCCCACTGAAAAATTGCAAAAATGTCGGTTGCTGAAGGCCTCACTGGCAATGCCAATATACACAGCATTGACAATGATCGGAGTCATAAAATGTGGCACTGGAAAAGCACAGCAGGTCAACCAGCATCCGGGGAGCAGGAGAGATGACATTTCGGGCATAAGCCTTTCATCAGGAATGTGGAGGAGAAGGGGGCTGAGAGATAAATAGGAGGGTGAGGGTGAGGTTGGGGGGAAGGCAGCTGGGAAGGCAATAGGTGGATGCAGGTGGGGGGTGATTGTGATAACTCGGGGGGAGGGTGGAGCGGAGAGATGAGAAGGAAGATGGACAGGTAGGATAAGGGCAGTGCCAAGTTGGAGGATTGGCTCTGGGATGAAGTAGGGGGAGGGGAGGTTTGGAAACTGTGAAGTTGATGTTGGTGTGGGTGGTTGAAGGGTCCCAAGGCCGAAGATGAGGCATTCTTCCTCCAGTTGATGGTTGGCTTGGATTTAGCAGTAGAGGAAGCCATCTGCCTATCCACTACATCCTCCCCACCGACCTATCACTATTACCCCCCACCTGCATCCACCTATCACCTTCCCAGCTACCTTACCCCCAACCCTATACCCCCATTTATCTCTCAGCCCCCCTTTACATTTCTGATGAAGGGCTTTTGCCCAAAACGTACACGTTCCTGCTCCTCAGATGCTGCCTGATCTGCTGCACCTCTCCAGCGCTACACTTTTCGACTCAGACTCTCCAGCATCTGCAGTCCTCACCTTCTCCTCATTGATAATGATCAGAAGATCTGGGTAAATGTTGCAGTAAAGATACTAATTTCACCTCAAATATTTTCCATGTGTTTACTAGTTTCAAGCATTCCATTGTTAATTGTAGCACATGTGAACAAAGAAACACCTCCAGTATTTAACTCTGGCCATGTGCCTTAACTCAGTGCCCGGTGCCCCAGTTTTTTTGCATGGCATACCATTTAATTGATCGTGAAATTACACTGAGTAAATTTTATATGCAGTTTCTTCAACTTTCTATTAAAACAAATGTAAACTAAAACAACAGATTTATGCCATTCACTATAGTAGCAAAGGAATTTCATGTAATAACTGGTGTTCATTCTCTAATTATTTGCACAGTATAATTGAAAAGTCCTTCTGGCATTTCTAATTCAGTGGAGTGCAAAGTTAAATGTATATTTTCAGTGAACCAAAATAATTTTGGAACTTGTTTTAAATTGTCCAGATCCAAAAGGTATTATATAAATGCAAGTCTGTGTTGTTTTGTGTTTAAATTTAAATCCCAGTACTGAAAGCATTGCATAGAGCGTCTTGTTTCCCTCACTTTAACCATGAAAACAGTTATAAACTTTGACTTGGAGTAGTTACTTATGTTAAACGTCTTGGAACCACATGGTGAAGGAGAATAGCAGAACTCAATCCTTACTCAGTTTTAGATTTATTCACAAAGTGAGGCATTATAATAATGGAGAATCTGACTGTATGGCTTCCACCAGTGTCAAGAAATGTCTCTTTATAAATCTTTGAGTAACCTTAAACATAATTAAATTCAGTAACAGAGAAGGAGACAAAAATGCAGTTAACTCCTGACAAGTACAATTACATGGGATACAAGGCAAAATGTGAAGATAATTTATGTAATTAAAATAATGTTTTAGGACTGATGATGCACACTAGCCCCTAAGGTACCTACTGGTCAAAAAAGATCTCAAACATTCAGGAAACACCGCATGGTCCCTCTCCAAGGACACCTTGATGCAGATGTAAACACAAAAGAGGGCCAGATAGTTAAGATGAATGACTATCTCAAAGACCTGCTGCCTGGACCTGCTTATTGGCACTTCAGTCAGGCCTTGAAACACAATCATAATCAGGTCCAAAATATTACTGTAACCCCTCCTGCACCATTTAGTCACAAGTCAGGAATGTGGACTGAGGCATAAGCAAAATCTAAGTTACAGTAGGAATGGATCAGATGACAAAGAATCCATATGGTTCGTGGTCAGTAATAAGGGAAAAAACAACACAAAAATAATAGCTTTGATGAACAATCATCTAGACTCCATGGATGCTGCCTGATTTGTTGTGATCTCCAGCATTTGTTGTTTTCAGTACAGATTCCAGCATCTGCAGCAATTTGCTCCCACAAAGATAGCTGGAACGATGCGTTGGAAAAGGGATACAAACAATTTAGACAGATAGTAATAGGTTAAGTAAGTGAGTAAAATATTGACGAATGGAGTATAATGTAGAAAAATGTGAATTTATTTGTGGTGAAGAAGGCATTTGGCAGAAGTTTGGATGCCATATTGCAGCTTAGAGGACATTGGTGAGGCCACTATTACAATATTGAGTACAAGTCTGGCCGCCCTTCTAGAGGATGTTGTGAAACCTGAGAGGGTGCTAAAAAGATTTACAGGGATGTTGCCAGGATTGGAGGGCTTGAGTTATAGGCTGAGGCTCAATAGGCTGGGTCCTTTTTTCCCTGGAGCATTGGAGGCTGAGGGGTGACCTTACAGAGGTTTATAAAATCATTAGGGGCATGGATAGGATGAGTCGCCAAGGTCCTTTCCCTGGGGTAGGGGAGTCCAAAACTAGAGGGCATAGGTTAAGATGAGAGGGGAAAGATTTAAAAGGGACCTGAGGGGCAACCTTTTCATGCAGAGGGTGGTGTGTGTATAGAATGAGCTGTCAGAGGAGGTGGTGCAGGCAGGTACAATTACAAATTTTAAAAGGCATCTGGATGGGTATATGAATAGAAAGGGCTTAGAGGGATATGGGCCAAATGCTGGCAAATGGAACTAGGTCAGACTGTGATGTCAGGTCAGAATGGTCCAGTTGGAGCAGAGGGTCTGTTTCTGTGCTGTATGACTCTTATGACTCTATTCAAAATGCAATTTTGGAGATCACTTTGTAAACCATCCTAGATTAGTTCTATGTCACAGTCGCAAACATTTAAATTCTTTGTTTTTACTTCCACTCTGACATCTCTGCTCTTGGCCAACTACACTGCCCCACTGAAGATCAATATTGAACTTAAGAATAGCACCTCATCTTTTGATTCAGCACTTTTAAGTTTTCTGGACAAGAAACTGATTTTAACAATTTCAAATCAAAATCATTGTCCCCAATTTTTCAGAAGCAGTTAATGATGATTGTTCTGATATTCCTATTTACCTCTCCCACAACCCTTTTTTCACAAGTATTTTCTATTTTTCATAACTCCCAGAGAATATCCAGAATTTTCCAATTTTACTTTGCATTTCAATCATCTGCAGTAATTTGTTCTGTTATCAATGATTAGTAATGTGTTCAGAAAAAAACAATCAAATGAAAATCTGACTAAATCTACAAGGAAACATTATCCATCTACTCTCTCCACACATATTGAGTGTTTCAAGTACTTTGCTCTGAAATTATGCAAGAAGTTCAGTTGAAAGCTGGAAATTCTTAAATGCTGAATACACACATTAGGAGCATCAGTTTGAAAACAGAAAAATCCTAGGTACAAATTTCATTTCTACCTCTCTCCATCCCATCGACTGCAAGAGTCGGTTTGAACAAAGAATTATTTCTATCTAAAACATGAATCTGCCATTCTTCACCCAGTCCTCCAAACCTACTAATTGCCCTTTATACTTTTAAAAACAACTACAGTAGATGTAATGGCTGTCCATTTCAATCTTTCCACAGTAGTTTACTGCAGAGAGTTGGAAGGAGTACAGTGGGATGGAACAAGGTTGAAGGATGAGATAATAGTAACTTTACATTTATTCCCTACAAAAGCACTAATCTCTAATCATAGAACATAGAACAGTACAGTACAGGAACAGTCCCTTCAGCCCAAGATGTTGTGCTGAACATGGCACCAAACAAAACACATCCCTTCTATCTGCCCTTGGTCCATATCCTTCCATTCCTTGCATATCCATGTGTTTATCTAAGAGTCCGTAAATGTCTCTATCGTATCTGCCTCTACCACCATCCCTGGTAGCATGTTCCAGACTCCTACGACTCTCTGTGTCAAAAACTTGCTGTTCGGATCTCCTTTGAGATCCTAGCTTTCCCCCTCTCACCTTAAATGCATGGCCCCTAGTTTTAGACATTTCAATTCTGGGAAAAAGATGCTGACTGTCAATCCTATCTATGCATCTCATTATTTTATGGATTTCTATCAAGTCTACCCTCCGCCTCCGTAGCTCCAGAGAAAACAACTTGAGTTTCTCTATCCTTTCTTTATAGCTCATCCCCTCTAATGCGTGATATTCCTATAATGTGAGATCACAGGAGAAGGAAACTATCGTGTTATATCAGAACTGATTGTATAATACCGACTGTTCATTGGAAAATTAAACTTACTTAGTCCAGTGGGAAAATGAAGCACGTCACATAGGGATTCCTGGTCTTTACCTGATTTGAGATTGAATTTATTTATGCTAATTTATATATTTTCTGACCAACTTTTTCAGAAATGTCATGACGCCACTTCTGGATGAGGTAGGACATGCACCCAGACCTCCTAGCCCAGAAATAGGGACATTACCACTGCACAACACTAGCCCTCAGCACACTAATTTACAATTCTTTCTCAGTGCTTGCACAATTAATTTCAATCTGACTGATAAAGGAGATGCACAATTACTTGCCACGGTCACTCAGATCCTGGATGGTTAATTTTACTCGTTGCTTTATTATCAACACATACTTTCAACAACTTGCCACAGAAAAATTCTAAAAGCTAACCTTGCAATGGGTCATCTAGCAAAGGGAACAGAAGTTTGCGATTTGGTCTTTCATACTTTCTCCATCATTCAATAAAATAATGGCTACTCCGACTGCCTTCTGAACTCCACTTTTCTGTCTGAACCCCACAATCCTTGACTCACTTGTGTATCAGATGTCTATTTAACTCAACCTTGAATAAATTTAAAGAACCAGCCTTCGTAACTTTCTGGGGAAGAAAATTTCACACTCTCACAAGTCGTAGAGAATAAAATTCTCCATTTATTTTTTAAAATAAATTCTTCAGCAGAGGAGTGAGTCAAATGGCCATAGATATAAGAACAGAAGTGCACCATTTGGCCCATTGAGTCTGTCCTGCTATTCAAAAAGATCATTCTCCAAACTGCTTCTAAAATAATGCTTTTTTTTAAAAAAAGGAGACCAAAACTGTATGTAGTACTTCAGATGTGATCTCACCATTACCCTTTTGAGCTGCAGTAAAACGTTTGTACTCTTATATGTCATTCCGTTTGCAAGTAAGGTTGTTTTCTTAATCTTTTACCAGAATTGCACGCTAATTTGCTGCGTGATACATGAACCAGGTCCTTCACATCCTGCTGTACCACCAAGTTCTGTAATCTTTTTCTATTTAAAAATTATACAGCTTTTCAATTCTTCCTGCCAAAATGCACAGTTCTATATTTACTGACATATATGCTCCATCTGCCAAATTTTTGCTCGCTTATTTAATTTATAATCTCTTTCCTGACTTTCTAACTCTTCTTTACAACTTACTTTCTGACCTATTTTTGTGCCATTTGCAATTTTAGCAATTCTTGATATGGATTGTAAGTAATTGAGGTCTTGGTAGTGATCTCTGTGGCACTCCACTAGTTGACAGATTGCCATCTCAAAAAAAACATTTATTGCTATTATGTGTTTTCTCTTGGCAAACCAATCATTTAACCTTGCTAACCCCTACACCATGTGGTCTTCTCTTGTGCAGGGACTTTTGATTTGGCTACTTATCAAATGTCATTGGAAATTCAAGTTCATTACATTAACAAGTCCGCCTTTACCCACCTGAGATGTTGCTTTATCTAAAACTCTAATAAGAACATAAGACATGGGGAGCATGAGTAGACCATTCAACACCTCAAGCCTGTCAAGACATTATATAAGGTCATGGCTGATTTGCCCCAGACCCCGACATCTCTTTTGTACCAGCTGCTCAGAGCTTTCAACTCCCCGATATTTCAAATATCCATCTATCTCTCCTTAAATATGTTCAGTGACCTATCCTCTAAAAATCTCTGCTGTAGAGAATTCCAGGTATTTTCTGGGAGAAGAAATTTATTTGCACCACACAAATGACAGACAATGACCAGCTCTAGTAAGAGGCAATCCAACCACGAGCCCTTGACATTCAATGCATGGTGTTACCATCACTGAATCTATAAACTATCAACTCCTTTGAGGTTACCATTATCCAAAATATCAATTACAAAAACATAGTGGCCACAACAGCAAGTCAGAGACTAGGAATACTGCAACAAGTAATTCATGTCCTGACTCCCCAACGCCTGCTCATCATTAACACGGAACAGTCAGGAGTATGATGAAACACTCCCTCTTGACCGGTGGGAGCAGCTCCAACAACACGCAAGAGGCTTGACACCATCCAGGACAAAACAGCCTACTTGTTTGGCACCACATCCACAAGCATCCAATCCTCCCACCATCAGTGCTCAGTAGCAGCAATGTGTACTAGCTGCATGATGCAGTTAGAAATTCATCAAAGGTCCTCAGACATGCCCTTCCAAACCCACAACCATTTCCTTCTAGAAGGACAAGCAGATATATGGGAACACCACGACCTGCAAGCTCCCCTTCAAACCACTCATGATTCTAATTTGGAAATATATTGTCATTTCTACATTGTTTCCGGGTCAAAATCTTGGAATTCCTTCCGTAACAGCATTGTAGGTCAACCTACAACAATGGACTGCAGTGGACTGTGGTGGATCAAGAATGCAGCTCACCACCACTTTCTCAAGGGTAGTCAGGGACAGGCAATGAAAATGCTGGCAGCCAGTAAAGCTCGCATCCCACGAGTGAATTAAAAAAAATTGTTTTAAATGAATGTCCCTTAGTTAGACATTCCTCTTAATTGGAAATGTCTTCTCACCATCTACCATGCCAAGCCTCCTCAGAATCTTGCATGTTTCAATAAAAATAATAAGGTAGAAGACAGAGGGTGGTCGTGGAGGGTTGTTTTTCAGACTGGAGGCCTGTGATCAGTGGAGTGCCACAAGGATCGGTGCTGGGTCCTCTACTTTTTGTCATTTACTTAAGTGATTTGGATGCGAGCATAAGAGGTACAGTTAATAAGTTTGCAGATGACACCAAAATTGGAGGTGTAGTGGACAGCGAAGAGGGTTACCTCAGATTACAACAGGATCTGGACCAGATGGGCCAATGGGCTGAGAAGTGGCAGATGGAGTTTAATTCAGATAAATGTGAGGTGCTGCATTTTGGGAAAGCAAGTCTTAGCAGGACTTATACACTTAATGGTAAGGTCCTAGGAAGTGTTGCTGAACAAAGAGACCTTGGAGTGCAGGTTCATAGCTCCTTGAAAGTGGAGTCGCAGGTAGATAGGATAGTGAAGAAGGCATTTGGTATGTTTTCCTTTATTGGTCAGAGTATTGAGTACAGGAGTTGGGAAGTCATGTTGCGGCTGTACAGGACATTGGTTAGGCCACTGTAGGAATATTGCGTGTAATTCTGGTCTCCTTCCTATCAGAAAGATGTTGTGAAACTTGAAAGGTTTCAGAAAAGATTTACAAGGATGTTGCCAGGGTTGGAGGTTTTGAGTTATAGGGAGAGGCTGAACAGGCAGTGGCTGTTTTCCCTGGAGCATCAGAGACTGAGGGGTGACCTTATAGAGGTTTACAAAATTATGAGGGGCATGGATAAGATAAATAGACAAAGTATTGTCCCTGGGGTCGGGGAGTCCAGAAATGGAGGGCATAGGTTTAGGGTGAGAGGGGAAAAATATAAAAAAGACCTAAGGGGCAACCTTTTCACGCAGAGGGTGGTACGTGTATGGAATAAGCTGCTAGAGGATGTGGTGGAGGCTGGTACAATTGCAACATTTAAGAGGCATTTGGATGGGTATATGAATAGGAAGGGTTTGGAGGGTTATGGGCCGGGTGCTGGCAGGGTGGGACTAGATTGGGTTGGGATATCTGTTTGGCATGGACGGGTTGGACTGAAGGGTCTGTTTCCATGCTGTGCAGCTCTATGACCCTAAGAAAACCCCTTATTCTTTTAAACTCTAATGAATAAAGGCCTAATCAGCTTAGCTACTCTTGATAAGTCAACCCCTTCATCCCAGAAGTCAGGCTGGTCTGTCTATTTTGCATGATCTCCAATGCCAGTACATCCTTTCTTAAACATGTGGACCAAACTGAACACAGTATTCTAGGGGTGGCCTCACCAATACTCTGTACAGTTGCAACAAGACTTCCCCACTTTAAAACTCCAACACCCTAGTAATAAAGGCCAATATTCCATTTACCATCTTAGCTACTTGCTGTCCCTGCATGCTAACATTTTGTATTTCACAATTGATGATTTAAATTTGACTTCCCTTTCACAAGGCTGTGTTAGCTTTACCTAATTAAACTGCAATTTTCTAAATATCCTGCTAAAATACAGTAATAAAAATTCTAGTAAGTTCACTATGACAGATATTAGGCCAACTACCTTATAAATTTCTGCTTTCTGCTTCTCTCCTTTTTGAATAAAATTGTTGCATTTGCTATTTTCTAATCTGCTGTGACTATTTCAGGTTGCAAAAAAAGGGATTTTGAAAGCTCCATCTACTTTCTATATAGTACTTCTATTTTTTAAGACCCTGCAGGGTGTTGGTGAGGCAATCTGATCCTGGGATGTGTCAGCCTGCAAATCGCTGACAGCGTTACATGATCAACTACAGAAAATTATAAACCACTGTGTTGTCTACCATTCAACAGAATCAGACTGATTGCAAACGGACCATATTGCAATCAGTACTAATTTTAATTTTGAAGCAAACAACTGCAGGAGATAAGATCAAATGAATGGATTGAAATATTTTCCTGTCCCAAGGTTTTAAGAAGTTGGGATAGGAGTAGGCCATTTGATTTATCAAGCCTGCTCCACCTTTCAATAAGTTCATAACTGATCTAATTGTGAACTTAACAGAGAAGAAACTCTTTCTCATCTCAGTCTTAAATGAGACAGAGTGGGATGTAAAAAATATAGTTATTCTAAACACAGTGAATGTCATTATATTTTTCCAGTTTTGACCTCATCAGCATAGAAAATATGTTTCTTTTAAAGAAAAATCTATTCATATCAAAACTGTGCTATCTTGAAAATTGTGCACTTTTTGATATACACTCTTATTCCTGTTCAGGTCTTAGCAGGTGAGGCCCACACAAGCAAAAGGTTTTGTCCGCACTGTGCTGGAATGTAATTATTACCAGCATGGCTATGAAACTTTGGTTTATATTCCAGTCATAAAACTGACCATACCTGGGTTAGTCCCACCTGTACAATACAAAATATATTTAATGTTTCCATCATTCATAATTAATAGGATCTTTGGATATAATTTCAGGAAGTTTTCACAGAAAAAACTAACAAGAAATTAAACCAAGCTGAGGCATCTGAAAGTTAATAATGTACTATAAATATGATTTATATCCTTCAATAGCAAAATAATAATGACCACATATTTCTATTGCAGGTGTCACTGGCTGGCTAGCATTTATTGCCTGGCCTAATTGATCTTGAGAAAGTGGCAGTGAGTTGCCTTTATCATAAACTACAATCTACATTCTGTAGGTACTCCCACAATGCCATTAAGGAAGGTATTCCAGGATTTTGACCCAGTGACATTGAAGGGAGAATGATACAACTTCAAATTGGGTGACTGGTCTCCGGGGGGGGGGGGGGGGGGGCTTGCAGGTGGTGGTATTTACATGTATCTGCTGCTCTTGTCCTTCTAGACAGTAGTGGGGTTGTGGGTTTGTAAAGTACTGTCTAAGGTCCATTTGTGAATTTATGTAGTGCATCTTGCAGATGGTACACATTGCTATAACAGTGTGTCGGTAGTGGATGTTTGTGCACATAGTACTAATCAAGTGGTCTGTTTTGTATTTGATGGTGTCAAGCTTCTTTAGTGTTGTTGAAACTGCATGCAACCAGCTAAGTGGGAAGTATTTCATCACTATCCTCACTTGAGCTTTGTAGATGGTCGACAGGCTTTAGTGAGCCAGGTGGTGAGTTCCTCACTGCAGTAGTCCTAGCTTCTGACATACTCTTGTAGCCACTGTATTTATACGCTGGGTCCAATTCAGGTTCTGGTTAATAGTGACCCCCAGGATGTTAACAGTGGGGGATTCAATGATGGTAACAGCATTCAATATCAAGGGGTGGAGGTAGTTAGATCGTCTCTTACTTAGAGATGGTCATTGCCTGATACTTGCTAAGTGTGAATGTTACTTGTGACTTTCCAGGCCTTGCAGCATTTGGACATGGATGGCTGAAGCTGATGGAGCCTAGGGCACAACCCTGCAGAAGTGTCCGGGAGCTGAGATGACTGACCTTCAACAACCATCTTCCTCAGTGCCAGGTATGATGCCAACCAGCAGAGAATTACATCCCTGGTTCCCATTGAGTCCAGTTTCATCAGAGCTCCTTGACACCACACTCAGTCAAAGGTAGCCTTCATGTCAAGGGCAGTGACTCTCACATCACATTTGGAATTAAGCTCTTTTGTCCATGTTTCAACTAAGTCCGTAATGACGTCAGGAGCTGAGTGGTCCTGGCAGAACATAAAATGAGCAGGTTGTTGCCAAGCAGGTGCTGATTAATAGTACTGTTGATGACACCTCACATCATTTTACTGATGATTGAGAGTACATTGATTGAGCAATAATTGGCTGATTTGGATTTATCCTGGTTTTAGTATGCAGGGCATACCTGACCAAATTTCTACATTGTCAGGTACATTTTGTAGCTATACTGGAACAGCGTGGCTATGGGTGCAGCAAGTTCTGGAGTCCAAGTCTTCAATACTGTTGCAAAAATTTTGTCAGGATCCATTGCCCTTGCATCCTCTGCCACCAACCTGATATCATGTGGACTGAAACAAATTGGTTGAAGAGTGGCACCTGTGATGTTGGGGACTTTTGAGAGATGCTGAAATGGACCTTCTGCCGGACACGTCTGGTTGAAGATTATTGTGAATGCTTTCGCCTTGTCTTTTCTAATGATATGCTAGGCTTCCTATCATTGAAAATGGGAGTATTTGTGGAGTCTCCTCTTCCAGTGTGTTGTTTAATTATCCATCTCCAGTCACAACTAAATGTGGCAGGACTGCATAGCCTAGAACTGATCAGTTAGTTGTAAGATCACTTAGCTCTGTCTTACAATTGCTGCTTATGCTGTTTGGTGTACAAGCAGACCTGCATTCTCCACCAGGACAACTCCTCATACTTTTTAGCATACCTGGTGCTGCTTCAGGCATAGCCTTGTGCAAATTTCATTGAACGAGAGTTGATTGTTTGGTTTGATGAGAATGGTAGGAATATGCTGAAGCATGAGTTTGCAGAATGTGTCGGAGTATGATTCAGCTGGTGCCCACATGGATGTCCAGTGTTGAGTTGCTACATCTGTTTCATATCTGTATCATTTTGCACAGTAATAGTACTACACTACACAATGTGAGGTATTGTCACTGTGAAAGCAGGACTTTGTCTTCACAAGGGCTGTGTGGTTGTCACTCTAAGTGACAACATCACGCATAGATGCATCTGTGGAAGGCAGATTGGTGAGGACAAGATCAGGTATATGTCTCCCCTTACCATTTGTTGCAGACTCAGTCTAGCAGAAGCATCGACCAGCTAAATTAGGAGTGCTGCTTCAGAGCCACTCTTCTGGTGGAATTGAAATTCCACACCCTTCATGTCATGTTTCCTCCAAGTATTGCTTAACACGGAGGAGCACTGATTCATCAGCTGAGGGAGGACTGTATATGATAATCAGCAGGAGGTTTCCTTGCCTATGTTTGAGGTGATGGCATGTTTCTTCAGAGTCAATGCTGAGGACTCCCAGAGCAACTCCCTCCTGAATGTATACCACTGTGCCACTACCTCTGCTGAGCCTGGCTGGCAGTGGGACAGAACGTATGTCGGGATGGTGACAGTATTGTCTGGGGCATTGTTGGCAAGATATGTTTCCATGAGTATGATTATATCAAGCTGTTACTTGACAGCTATCCTGGCTTTGGCAAAAGCCTTCAGATGTTACAGGAAGGCCTAGCTGTTTTTGCTATTGTCAGTGCTCAGGTCGATGTGTTTTCATTCCATTTTAGTGCTGTATTCAACTGATAGGTTTGTAACACCATTTCAGAGGGTTAGAATCACATGTAGACCAACCAAGTTAAGATTTTTTTTCCTGTCAATCATCGTAATTCCAGATTTTTATTGAATTTAAATTTCATCATCTGCTGAAGTGGGATTTGAACCCAGCTCCCCAGAACATTACCTGGGTCTCTGGATTAATAGTCTAGCAATAATACCAATTGGGCATCTTCTCTCTTGACTATATTACAAATTTAATTAGTTTCAGCCTTTGAAATTTATTTTATAATTTGAATTCCTCCCCACCACCTCAAATTGATGAGTTTACATGAGAAATGATCTGATAAAATTCTAACAGGAGCTATACAAATCGCAGAAAATAAAACTTCAGATAAATTTAGGATTTAACAGTACAGAAAATAATAATGCTAAATTTTAGATGTACAGCAATAAATAAAAAACTGACGTGAGTGATAAACTGTCATTATGCAGCGACAGTGTCCCTACTTCTGTGCTAGGAGACCTAGGGATCAAGCCCCAGATGGTCCAGAGGTGGATTATAGCATATCTGAACAAGTTGATTCAAAATATCTACCCACTTACCACAATATTATATAAATTAACATGTAAACAATTGACATTAAATACGTTATTAATCAACTTGTCCAGACATCATATGTTAGTCGCACGTCTGAAAGAATAAAAACAGAAGTTGCTTAAAAACCTCAGCAGCTCTGAGGAAAAGTCACCAGATCCGAAACGTTAATTCTGATTTATCTTCACAGACGTTGCCAGATCTGCTGAGCTTTTCCAGCAACTTCTGTTTTTGTTTCTGATTTACAGCATCCGTAGTTGTTTCGGTTTTTACACCTCTGAAGAAGGTGAGACTTGAACCTTTTTTTTGGCTGAGAGTTAGGTGCACTACCACTGCACAAGGGCCCCTTCATAGAGTGAGGAACAACAGAGTCAGTATCAGATTATCGCAGTGCATATGAATGCTATTAATTTTCTACACTTCTGTGATACACTTCTGGAGCGGGTAGGACTTGAACCCAGAGATAAGGAAACTACCACTGTATCACAAAATTCCCTCCCAAAATAACAGTCGTCATAAGCATTGACGTGGATTAGCTTCATTGAATTTGGTCAGATCTATCTCTCTGCACCAGACCTCGAATTTACACTCTGTTGATAAAATCTGAACGTGTCAATTTCAAACGTCTTATCCATTAGGCCATGCGAGTACAACAGCTCAGGTTAGATTTGGAAAATTATACACAAGAGGACTTTAGTACTTTTTCTAATTACTATCTCACCCTTCAGGTCTGGTATCCGGAATAGCCCTGTCCAGTGGAATCATGTCACTGAGAAACACGTTGAAATGTCCCTCATTCCATTTCTCCTTTGCTAATTTTTCATGTTCTTTTGGCACAATTGCTCGATGCCCAAACTGACCGACGGCTTTGGAATCACGAGGGGATATAGTCATGTCAATTGCCAAAACTTTGTGCACTCCGGCGACAGAATCTAAATGAGTAAATGAATGGTTTAGAATATTGCTATCTCTCTGTAGCTCAATTGTTTCGTTGATTTTAAGAGTTACTTCCATCGTAATATCTTTCGAAAAATCTCTTTCCTCAATGGCGTATGTCTGATTTTTAATTAAATTGTTTATTACTGTTTCGTTAATTTCAAGTTCAGTCTGTGTGTTTGTGGCATTCATTAATAAACCGCTTACAACAGTCTGTTTTAATAGAAGACCCTTTATGTCATTAATAGTGGCAGATTCATTTTTTGTTCCATTCCAAACTTTAAAAGTGGATATTGTTTTCCCATTGGATTGTTTGACTGTATCGTTGACCAGTACAGCCACAATATTTGGTTCGATTGCCGTGACAGATGAATTGACCTTGGGCCATTCTCCCAGCGCGGTATTTTCAGAGTTTACTGCTGTTTCATTTGGTAAGGGGGCTGGGAGAAGTGGTGAGCCTGGGGTGGCCTCTGCTGCGCGGTTGCTATCGGGCTTTTCCTTCGCCGGCTTCACGCTTTGTAGTCGGCTTCCTTTGGCCGACCTTCCCCGCTGATCGGGCTGATGCTGCGACTCTCGACCAGCGGGAGTCGCCGGTTGAGCCATGACTTTCCCCGCTCTCGGGGGCTGAGAGGGTGTTCGGAGGTCGGGCCTCCGAACCTCGGGCACCTTCTCAGGTAATGGGGCGGGGTGAGAAGCTCCGAGTGCCGGCCGGGGCCGCCATGCAGGCGTGTGGAGGCGGCCGCCACCTCCACGAGACTGGGGAGCCGTTGGCCGGTTCCAGAATGTTCCGGGGGGCAGAGAGAAGGCGCGGCCGTTGATCGGGGGGCGCGTGCCCAGTCCCACGCGATGTTTTGCCGACCTCACCTCAACCAGCCGCCCGTCGGCCGCGTGCAGCCCTTCAGTAGCAGGACCTTCGGCTGGAGCGGAGCGGTTCCCGTGGCGAGCCCGCCGCCCGGAGTCCCCCTCCCCGGCAAAGCCGTAAGCGCCTCCGGCCCGTTTCCTGAACATCTTGTGTAGCTCCTGGTCTTGCAGCACCTTCGCCCTCAGCCGCTCCAGCCGCACCAGCTCTTCTCTGGAAACTCTGCTGTTGATCTCGGTGAAGGAGAACCGCAGCGCTGCCATGTCGAAGATCAACCAGATAATCGAGGCGGCAAAAATAATCGCTAGGATCCTACCGCTGCCTCGAAAGAGCTTTCTCATTTTATTGACCATTTGTTGTTGACCTTAGTACAGGCTGGCTCCCTCCTTTCCTGTCTTTTCACACGAGCAATGATGTGGCGGTGCCCCTTTCTGCTTCCCGGTGTCTCTCACACTCAGCCCTTGGCTGCCTGCGTGGCATTTCAGCAACCGGCTTCACAGGAGCGGTCCAGCCGTGCAATGGTGCAAAGTCTGTAATAACACACCAAGACACTTAACACCTTCAAATATAATAAATTTTTACAACCACTTCAATACGAAAGCGGGTGTTCCAGCCATTTACTCATTATTTCTGTCTTTATGGTGCACCGGCTGCAAACAGTCCACGTGTCAAGTTTGCATCCTTCTCAGGAACAAGGAGAGACGTTCAATGAAATTCCTGGAGTTTGATTGGACTGAATTTATTCGTTTCTTCTGATATTGTTTTAAACTTCACTTGTATTTGCATGGTGAGCGAACGTTTAAATGCAGGACTACTGCAAAGAAATATGAGCACGATTAATTAAATCCTATTCAGTTTGATCTGACAGCATTTTAGGCAACAGCTGCCTTCTTAGGTTTCGTCAAAGTTTTAGTGCAGATAGGTAAGACCATTCCTTTAATCTGAAGTCTGGGGCAGAAAAACAATTTCAACCATCCAATTTCAAACAATGCGCAATGAAACTGTCGACAGTACGATTAAATGCAATGTAATTTCTTTTTCCGTCTCATTTTCGATCTTAGAAGACTTGCCCAGTGACTCAATTTTACACTTATCGAATTTTTTACACAGTATACCCATGTGAAACAGGAATTGGAGGGAGCCTGCTCAAGTTCATTTCAACTGGTGTTAGACAAACAAAACTTTGGAGCTAAAATTTTAGATTGGATTTACATTCATTTCCCTGGCTGTAACGAAGATTCATTATGTAATTGTCTTGAAGATTCATTCGGTGATTACAGAAGTGTAAGTGTTCAGATATATTTGTTTTTAAATTTCATTGTCAACCTTGGCGCAGTTGGAAGTGCTCACGCCTGTGTCAGAATTGCAGGGATCCAAGAATTACTCCAGAGACTTCAGCAATTGTCCGTGTTGATACTTTATAATTTCAATTTAACTTATACTTTATTCATAAAAAAAATCTTTGTGTACGTACATAATCACTAAAGCAGTTTAGTTCTGTACAGTAGCACATGAAGAAACAAAATTGAGTTTGACTCTATCCAGCAAACAATCCCAACGCGTATCCAAGATATCCAGCCGGTTTCGCAACAGTTTCTACCCTACTGCTGTTAGAATACTGAATGGCCTCACAAACTCTTAACATTCATCTGTTTTTGTTTTTGCCTCCGTTTACCTATTATTTACTATCTATGCTACTTAACTATGTGATGCAAGACAAAGCTTTTCATTGTGCCTCTGTACACGACAATAAATTCAATTCAATTCATAACCACTATCATCCAAGATGGTGGCAGAATAGGACTCTCCAGCCAGAGCTCCTCTGCATGCTCTTTTTCTATTTTTTTCTTTTTTCTGGAGTGCTTTTTTAAACTTTTAACTTTTTAAACTTGCTCAGTGGGGATGGAAGAAGTGAGTCCCGGACCAAAGGCTAGTGCGGGAGACAAATCCCAGACCGGAGGTTGGCGTGGGAGTCGAGTCCTGGGCTGGAGGTTGGCACAGGAGGAGAGTCCCAGATCAGAGGCTGATTTGAGAGGTGAGTCCCAAGAGGCGAGTCCTGAACTGGGGGTGGGTACAGGGAGGCGAGTCCCAGACCAGAGGCCGGCATACGAGACGTGTCCCAGACCGGAGGCCGGCATGGGAGGTGAGTCCCAAACCAAAGGCCAATGTGGGAGGTGAGTCCCAAACTGGAGGCTGATGTGGGGGGTGAGTCCCAGAAGCAAGCCTTGGACCGGCGATGGGCAGGTCCTAAGTCAGAGGTCAGCATGGGAGGTAGGTCCTGGAGGTGAGTCCTAGACTGGAGGCCAGTGCAGGAGGTGAGTCCAAGATCGGAGGCCGATGTGAGAGGCAAGTCCTGGACTGGAGGCGGGCATGAAGAGGTGAATCCCAGGCCGGACTGCGGAGCAGGAGGCAAGGCACCGTGCAAATGGGAAGCAAGGCCTTGAGTTTTGAAGCCCAATAAGGTCTGGAAACTTGGCCTGGTGTGGTCTGGAGGCTAGGTGCTGGCAGACTGGGGTGAAAGAACTGCAAATCGAGCACTTTTTTTCCTTTTATTCTTATGCTGGACTTTTATTTATTTTCAATGTTGTACCAAATACTCCAGTATCTGTGCTCAGGTATCTTGTACCTAAGATGGTGCCATAAGTTGCGACATTGCAAACTTCTCACCACTTATTCGAGTGTATGTGACAATAAAGCTAATTCATTCATTCAATCATTTAAAGTCAGAGAGTCATAGAGATGTACAGCACAGAAACAGACCCTTTGGTCCAACTCGTCCATGCCTACCAGATATCCCAACCCAATCTAGTCCCACTTGCTAGCACACGGCCCATATCCCTCCAAACCCTTCCTATCCATCTACCCATCCAAATGTCTCTTAAATGTTGCAATTGTACCAGCCTCCAACACTTCCTCTGGCAGCTCATTCCATACCCGTACCACCCTCTGTGTGAAAAGATTGCCCCTTAGGTCTCTTTTATATCTTTCCCCTCTCACCCTAAACCTATGCCCTCCAGTTCTGGACTCCCCCACCCCAGGGAAAAAAACTTTGTCTATTTATCCTATCCATGCCCCTCATGATTTTATAAACCTCTATAAGGTCACCCCTCAGCCTCCAACGCTTCAGGGAAAACAGCCCTAGCCTATTCAACCTCTCCCAATAGCTCAAATGCTCCAACCCTGGCAACATCCTTGTAAATCTTTTCTGAACCCTTTCAAGTTTCACAATATCTTTCCGATAGGAAGGAGACCAGAATTGCATGCAATATTCCAACAGTGGTCTAACCAATGTCCTTGTACAGCCGCAACATGACCTTCCAACTCCTGTACTCAGTACTCTGACCAATAAAGGAAAGCATACCAAACGCCTTCTTCACTATCCTATGTACCTGTGACTCCACTTTCAAGGAGATATGAATGTGCACTCCAAGGTCTCTTTGTTCCTAGTACCTTACCATTAAGTGTATAAGACCTGCTAAGATTTGCTTTCCCAAAGTGCAGCACCTCACATTTATATAAATTAAACTCCACCTGCCACTTCTCAGCCCATTGGCCCATCTGATCAAAGTGAATCTGAGGTAACCTTCTTCGCTGTCCACTACACCTCCATATTTGGTGTCATCAGTAAACTTACTAACTATACCTCTTGTGCTCACAGCCAATCATTTATATAAATGATGAAAAGTAGTGGACCCAGCACCAATCCTTGTGGCACTCCGCTGGTCACAGGCCTCCAGTCTGAAAAACAACCCTCCACCACCACCCTCTGTCTTCTACCTTTGAGCCAGTTCTGTTTCCAAATGGCTAGTTCTCCCTGTATTCCATGAGCTCTAACTTTGCTAACCAGTCTCCCATGGGGAGCTTTGTCAAACGCATTACTGAAGTCCACATGGATCACATCTACCGCTCTGCCCTCATCAATCTTCTGTTACTTCTTCAAAAACTCAGTCAAGTTTGTGAGTCATGATTTCCCATGCACGAAGCTATGTTGAGTATCCCTAATCAGTCCTTGCCTTTCCAAACACGTGTACATCCTGTCCCTCAGGATTCTCTCCAGCAACTTGCCCACCACTGACATCAGGCTCACTGGTCTATTGTTCCCTGGCTTGTCGTTACCTCCTTCCTTAAACAGTGGCACCATGTTAGCCAACCTCCAGTCGTCTGGCACCTCTTCTGTCACTAGTGATGATACAAATATCTCAGCAAGAAGCTCAGCAATCACTTCCCTAGCTTCCCACAGAGTTCTAGGGTACACCTGATCAGGTCCTGGAGATTTATCCACTTTTTTGCATTTCAAGACAACCAACACTTCCTCCTCTGTAATATGGACAATTTTCAAGATGTCATCATCTATTTCCCTACATTCTATATCTTCCAGGTCCTTTTCCACAGTAAATACTGATGCAAAATACCCGTTTAGTACCTTCCCCATCTCCTGCAGCTCCACACAAAGGCCATCTTGCTGATCTTTGAGGGACCCTATTCTCTCCCTAGTTAGCCTTTTGTCCTTTATGTATTTGTAAAAATACTTTGGATTCTCCTTAACTCTGTTTGCCAAAGCTATATTGTGTCCCCTTTCTGCCGTCCTGATTTCCCACTTAAGAATATTCCTACTGCCTTTATACTCTAAGGATTCACTTGATTTATCCTGCCTCTACCTGATATATGCTTCCTTCTTTTTCTTAACCAAACCCTCAATTTCTTTCATCATCCAGCATTCTCTATACCTACCAGCCTTTCCTTTCACTGTGACAGGAATATACTTTCTCTGCGCTCTCGTTATCTCATTTCTGAAGGCTTCCCATTTTCCAGCCATCCCTTTACCTGCGAAAATCTGCGCCCAATCAGCTTTTGAAAGTTCTTGCCTAATACCATCAAAATTGGCCTTTCCCAGTTTAGAACTTCAATTTTTAGATCTAGTCTATCCTTTTCCATCACTATTTTAAAACTAATAGAATTATGGTCGCTGGCCCCAAAGTGCTCCCCCACTGACACCTCAGTCACCTGCCTTGCCTTATTTCCCAAGAGTAGGTCAAGTTTTGCACTTCTTTAGTAGGTACATGCACATACTGAATTAGAAAATTTTCTTGTACACACTTAACAAATTCCTCTCCATTTAAACACTGTGGCAATCCCAGTCTATGTTTGGAAAGTTAAAATCCCCCACCATAACTACCCTATTATTCTTACGGATAGCTGAGATCTCCTTACAAATTTGTTTCTCAATTTCCCTCTGACTATTATGGGGTGTATAATACAATCCCAATAAGGTGATCATCCCTTTCTTATTTCTCAGTTCCATCCAAATAACTTCCCTGGATGTATATCCGGGACTATCCTCCCTCAGTACAGCTGTAATGCTATACCTTATCAAAACACCACTGCCCCTCCTCTATTGCCTCCCTTTCTGTCCTTCCTGTAGCATTTGTATCCTGGAACATTAAGCTGCCAGTCCTGTCCATCCCTGAGCCATGTTTCTGTAATTGCTATGATATCCCAGTCCCATGTTCCTAACCATGCCCTGAGTTCATCTGCCTTTCCTGTTAGGCCTCTTGCATTGAAATAAATGCAGTTTAATTTATCAGTCCTACCTTGTTCTCTGCTTTGTCCCTGCGTGCCCTGACTGTTTGACTTGCCTTTGTTCTCAACTCTACCAGTCTCAGATTTATTTCTTTCCTCACTATCTCCCTGGGTCTCTCCCCTCCACCACCACCACGACCACCATCCCCGCGCTTCCCCCGACACCTTACTGGTTTAAATCCTCCTGAGCAGCTCTAGAAAATCTCCTTGCCAGTATATTAGTCCCCTTCCAAATTAGGTGCAATCTGTCCTTCTTGTACAGGTCACTTCTACCCCAGGAGAGCTTCCAATGATACAAAGATGTGAATCCTTCTCCCATACACCAGCTCCTCAGCCATGCATTCATCTGCTCTATTCTCCTATTCTGCCCTCACTAGCCCGTAGCACCGGGTGTAATCCAGATATTACTACTCTCAAGGACCTCCTTTTAAAATTCCTGCCTAACTCTGTAATCCCCCTTCAGATATCTTACCTGCATAAGATTATACTTGCACACATTTGAGGCACTGAGAGGGCCCAATGACTGAACAGACCTCCATTTAACTTTGGCAGAAAGACCTTAGACAATGGTCTTTCCCCATTGCGCCTTGGTGGCAGCTGCCCCAAGCTTTAGTGAGTCCCTCAGCACCTGGACCTTGGAATGAGCTATTCTGAAACACACAGTTGAGGTCAACTCCTTGCTCTGGAAGACCAACAAGTTTTGGGCAGACCAAAGAGAGTCTTTCAGCCGGTTGATGGTCCTCCAGGCACAGTTTTTTCAGAGAGTTTTCGAAAATTTGTGTGGGCCCCTCTATACCATTTACCAGTGGTTAGTGCTCTATATAACATAGTCTTGGGCAGGTGACTGCCCTTCATCTGGGAAATGTGATCCCCAACCCCTACCTCCCATACACAACCCCCCACAAACCCACAACCCCCCAACTCCCCCATGCACTTGGCTGACAAAGTTAGCCATTTCCATAACTTGAATGTTTATGATGCACCTCAAGCAGTTTGTCTCGAGCCTGTTGCAGAGATAGCACTAGTGAAGGCACTCTGGATGGCGTACATGTCAGCAGTATATAATTCAATGCCATACAGATGAGTGGTGAAATCTAAGACTTTGTGCACTTTCAGTTTACTCTGTGCTGTAAAGACTGTAGTTGCTCCACACACGTTTGCAGGATCTGCTGAAGGTGCTGTTTTCTTTATTAAGCCAATGTCCACTTCTGTCTCTATGGTGGTGTCAAAGGAGCTAGCATTCATCTTGGTTCCCTCAATGCCAATGCTCACTGGTCTGCATTCCCCATAGTGTGCAGGCTGATGCAGTATGTTTGTTTTCTTTAGTGTAAAGGATCATACCATTTCAGAAAAATGTGCTTTAATATGATGCAGCTCTGACTGATTATTGGCTAGAAGAGCACCATCATCAACTAAAAACTGTTCACAGATGAGGTTTCCTGTCTTTGTGTGAGTCTGAAATGTCTGAAGGAGGATGAAAAGACCTCCATCAGTCCAGAAATATGCGTAAACTCTGTCACCTTTCAGGTCTTCTATGTCTATAGCAACATCATAGTGAAAAAGATGGCAAATAAGATCAGGGCTCGCACATTCATTTGCTTCACACCATTGGAGATCTGGAAGGGATTTGAGAGATTGCTGTTGTGCTTGACTTGTTTGTACTAATTTCTATGAAACTGCTTTGCCATGGCCAAGAACCTCTATGGGCATCCATGTTTTTCAAGGATTTTCCAAAGCCCATCTGTACTCACACTGTTGATTAACTTGGTGAGTCTACAAAAGTAATGTGCAATCTCAAAACACCTTTCTTATATTTGTCTGAATGCAATTACCAAGCCTTTGGTTCCTCTTTTGCTCTGAAATCTCACTGACTATCTGTTGGTGATTGTTTGTTGCAGTGTTGGGCACAAACCTGCTCATAAGTACTTCAGCCAGATTCTTCTCAGTCAATCAGAAGAAGGGTAATTGCACAGTAGTTGGATCATTTTCGCTTTTCTTTGTTGTTGTACAAGATGATGATAATAGCATCAGGACGATCTTGTGGACTCTGGCCATGTTTTCAATAGACATTGAAAAATTCAAGGAGCATGGTATGTAGGGTAGGGCCACCATGCTAAAAATCATCAGGTTGAATTCTGTCAACTCTAGGGATTTTGTTCTTCATCTAGTTGATAGCAATCACAATTTCCTTCAGAGTTGAGCTGTCACAAAGTTTGTTTTTGGCAGTTGTTGGTTTGGTTGATGGTAGTATCATACACTTTCACTTAGCATTGAAAACTATTTCAGAGTTCTCTGATCAGTGATTGTTTGGTGTGCCCTGTCTTGCCATTGGTACTTCTCAGGGTTTTGGTTTGATATACTGGTCCATTGACAGATCTGAGTGTTTCATAGAAGCTTCTTATGTCACTAGTTTCAGGATATGGTTGATTTTTTTTTCTCTCTGCAAGTGCGATCCATCAATCGTTTTGAATATTCTCCAGTTTACAGTGAAGGATGCTGCATGTTTGACTTTAGGCTACCTTTTTCTCTTGGCTGGCTAACTGAGCCAGGAATATATTGAGTGATAGAGGTAGTATTCTTAGACTATCAGTCAACTGTATCCTCCTTGATGGACTATATTTGGGGCGGCATGATGGCTCAGTGGTTAGCACTGCAGACTCAAGCACCAGAATCGATTCCAGCCTCGGGTGACTGTCTGTGTGGAGTTTGCACATTCTCCCTGTATCTGCGTGGGTCCCCTCTGGGTGCTCTGGTTTCCTCCCACAGTCCAAAGATATGCAGGTCAGGTGAATTGGCCATGCTAAATTGCCCAGTGTGTTAGGTGTACTAATCAGAGTGAAATGGGTCTGGATGAGTTACTCTTCGGAGGGTTGGTGTGGACTGGTTGGGCCGAAGGGCCTGTTTCCACACTATAGGGAATCTAATCTAATCACTGTTCATTATCCACATCCAGCCCTTCCCAAGTGGCTGCAAGTATCATGGCATAGCACACTATCTCAGTTCAGGGGTAAAATATAATGAAAGGAGAAATTATGAACTTGACACCATCTATGTGGACGTCTTCCTTGATAAAGTTAATTGCCAAGGAAGCAGATTTTCCAGCAATTATCAATCATCATATTCTGAGCCAAGATGTGCTGATGATAATGATTGTTAGTATACCAGCTGTGGATTAAATAGTAAAGAAAGAAGGGTAGCCTCAAGCCTTGGTTGGCTGGCTTGATGTGATTTATGCATTGTGTTAATGTCACTGGAAATCAGAGCCTGCTTGGCAAACATTTTACCATCCAGGTGTTTCCCGTAATATGAACATTGAAAGGATAGATAGTAGAAAAGGAATAGCAAAATGCTGGAAAAACTATACAAATCACCACATTCCTTAAAATACTAAATCTAGTGAAATACTTAAAGACTAAATATGCAATCTAGTACAGAACTCCAATGGTTTCTTAAGTTCTTCCGCTACATTTTCTCAGTATGCTGAGAGACACCAGTGACATCTTCCACTCTTCCTGATCTGTTCACAGGCTTCTTCGAACATGTCTTCCCACTGCTGAGGCATGGAAACAAAACCATTCCCCCCCTCCAGTGCTCTAATTCAATTCACTTCACATTGCAAATAGCATAATAGATAAATAGTAACATTGCCTATCATTGTTCCTGCTTCAGCACATCTGCTGAAACCGGCCTCTATGCCTTTGTTACCTCCAGTTTTAACTATTTCAATGCTCTCCTGGCCAACCTTCAAATGCCCATTCTCCAAAAACTGGAATGCATGCAAAACGTTGCTACCCATTTCTCAACTTGTACTCATCACTGTTCACTTGTCATTCCACTGCTTTCTGATCCATGTTTGATCCTTTTCCAGAAGTATCTCCACTTCTTTCAATTTTTGTCCATTTCAATCACTTCATCCCCTTATTCTACTGAATCTCTGTAACCTTTTTTCACATCTAAAACTATTAAAGAGCTCTAAGCTCTGGAAGTCCCTTCCTTAATTTTTGTCTCTCCACCTAACCTTTTAAGATGGTCCTTATGGTGTTGTTTATGTCATCTATTTAATACTTATGTGACTTGATTTTCAAAATTTTGTTTGATAATACTCCTTTAGAGTGTATTGGAACTTAAAGGTGTTATATGAAAGCAAATTATTATTGTTCAAACTATCCCTATAGTGTGGAAACAGGCCATTTGGCCCATCGAGTCCACACTGACCCTCCAGAAGCATCCAATCTAGACTAACCCCTCTACCCTGGTAATCCTGCATTTCCCATACCTAATCCACATAGCCTGCATACAATGGGGAATTTAGCAATCCATCTAACCTGCACATCTTTGGACTGTGGGAGGAAACTGGGGCACTAAAAGGAAACCCATGGAGAATTTGCAACCTCCACAGACACACGGAGAATTTGCAACCTCCACCTAGACAATCACCCTAGGTTAGTATCAAACCCTAGTCCCTGCAACTGTGAGGCAGCAGTGCTAACCACACTGTTGTTCATTTGGGACACTCAGACCTCTAAAAAACAAATGCATAGAAACTGACGGCCATCTAAAGTAGCAAACATTTTTAATAAATTAGATGAAGAACAATACAATAACTGGTGGACCCATTTCAAATTATATGGAGTATTACCAAGGACTTCTTGAGTCATGTATGTTGATCTGATTTGATATAATTGAAATAGATCAAATTGGTTGAATCAAAGTAGAATTTTACTATTTTATAGGTAATTTTTGATGTTGGAGGCAGAATCAAATGTTTATTTAAGTTTGTTTGTCTTTTGCTTAATAATGTGAAACATGTTGAAATATTTTGCTACATTAAAGATGCTACATAAATACAAGTTGTTAATTTATATGAAATGATACCTCTGGTATTATCATTTGTAAATTAAACTAAGTGCACAAAATGTTAAGAAATTCACGAATATTTTTAAAGAAAATAAAAGTATGCAGCATAATGAACAAAATATGAACATTTTTCTCTCCACAGATGCTGCCTGATCTGCTCAGGGTTTCCAGCACTTTCTACTTTTGTTTCAGGTTTAAGAGATATTTCCTTCTTTGGAAGCTTTACGAGGGGCAGGCTAATGAAGGTCTTTTGCCTGAAATGTTGATTTTCCTGCTTCTCAGATGCTGCCTTACCTGCTGTGCTTTTCCAGCACTGCTCCAATCTTGACTCTGATCTCCGGCATCTGCAGTCCTCACTTTCACCAGGTCAACTGCCTACTCCCTGGAAACAAGCAGCTGATTAATAGTAAATTTAAGGTCAGGGTGGGTGCTATTTGGCATTGATGTATTTTGCCATTGATGTCGCCCTTCCAAAATGTGTGTGAAGGCTGCCACCTCAAACAGATCAATCTCTCCATGGCAGGCGAGAGGCCACCAGAGGCTCAGGCATCATAGTCCAAAGTCTTTTAAATGTTGCAACTATACACGCATCTACCACTTTGTCTGTCAGTTCATTCCACATATGAACCACCCTTTGTGTGAAAAAGTTGTCCCTCAGGTCCCTTTTAAATCTTTCTTGTCTCACTTTAAAAGTATGCCTAGGGAAACAATCTTTGCTATTCACCTTACCTATGTCCCTGATGTTTTAATAAACCTTAATATGGTCACCCCTCAACCTCCTATGCTCCAGTGAAAAAAGTCCTGCCCCACTGAACTCATTTCTACTTACCTCGACACTGTCCTATCCCCCCTAGTCCATGAACTCGCCACATATGTTCGAGATACCATCCACGCCCTCCACCTCCTCCAAGACTTCCATTTCCCTGGCCCCCAACGCCTCATCTTCACCATGGATATCCAATCTCTCTACACCTCCATCCGCCATGACCAGGGCCTCCAAGCCCTCCGGTTTTTCCTCTTCCGACGTCCCCAACAGTACCCTTCCACCAACACTCTCATTCGTTTGGCCGAACTGGTCCTCACCCTTAACAATTTCTCCTTCGAATCCTCCCACTTCCTCCAGACCAAAGGGGTAGCCTTGGGCACATGTATGGGCCCCAGCTATGCCTATTTCTTTGTTGGCTACGTCCCGACGTCCACAACAGTAACCTTCCACCGACACTCTCATTCGTTTGGCCAAATTGGTCCTCACCCTTAACAGTTCTCCTTAGAATCCTCCCACTTCCTCCAGACCACAGGGGTAGCCATGGGCACATGTATGGGCCCCAGCTATGCCTGTTTCTTTGTTGGCTACGTAGAGCAGACAATCTTCCGTAATTACACCGGCACCACTCCCCACCTCTTCTTCCGCTACATTGATGACTGCATTGGTGCCACCTCGTGCTCCCGCGAGGAGGTTGAGCAATTCATCAACTTCACCAACACATTCCACCCTGACCTTAAATTTACCTGGACCATCTCTGATACCTCCCTCCCCTTCCTGGACCTCTCCATCTCCAT
>NC_057716.1:57451512-57541365 GCF_004010195.1 Chiloscyllium plagiosum | reverse complement strand
CACTCACCTATTGTACTCTATGCTACTTTCTCCCCACCCCCACCCTCCTCTAGTTTATCTCTCTACCCTTCAGGCTCTCTGCATTTATTCCTGATGAAGGGCTTTTGCCCGAAACGTCGATTTTACTGCTCCTTGGATGCTGCCTGAACTGCTGTGCTCTTTCAACACCACTTATCCAGAATCTGGTTTCCAGCATCTGCAGTCATTGTTTTTACCCTGAAAAAAGTCCCAACCTATCCAGCCTCTTCTTACAACTCAAACTCTCTCGTCCCAACAACATGCTGGTAATTCTTTTCTGATCCCTCGCCAATTTAATAATATCCTTACTCTCAGGGCAACCAGAACTGTACACAGTACTCGAAAAGTGGTCTCGCCAACATCCTGCACAACTTCAACATGGTGTCCCAACTCCTGCATTCAATGGTTTGAGCAATAAAGGCCAGCATGCTGGATGGCTTCTCAACCATCCTGTCTAATTGTGATGCAATTTTCAAAGAACTATGTACCTGAACCCCTCGGTCTTGGACCAAGATCAATAAATGTACTATTATATAAAATGCTCTACCAATTGCATGTCCAGCTTCATACCTTACTCAATTCACTATGGCAATATAATCCCCTACCAACAGCTGGTATTAATCATAACTCTAGCATTCTTTTTCTCAGATGGAATGAGCTGTTAGAAAAAGTGGTGGAGGCGAGTACAATTAGAACGTTTAAAAGGTATCTGGATGGGTACATGAATGGGAAAGATTTAGAGGGTTAAGGGCCAAAAGCTAGCAAATGAGACTGGATTTATTAAGGATATCTGTTCAGCATGGACTTTATGGACTGAAGGGTCTGTTTCTGTGCTGTATATCTCTTATGACTCACCATTCATAAATAAGAGGTGCATACTGGTTTACAAAAAAAGTATATGAGCTATGATAACATTGAAGGCACAACATGGCAGAGTGTAGTCTGCAAGATTTCCTGATACCTTACAAATTCTGCTGCTGCAGGTATCATGTACACATTATGCAGTATGCACAGTATCATTTATACATTCTGCAGTGTGCATACACTGACATTTATTAACCACAGCAGATATATCTCCCAAATGCATTTCATCACACTCACTAAATATTTTCTCTCCTGTGGAATCAAGTTGTGCAAACTGGAAATAATGCGAGCAAACTTATAGGGACAGTTTTGGTTGTGACCCATGGAGAAGATATTGCTTGATATCATTGGTCACAACGCCTAAGGCTGTGGCCAGCAGCAGCATTGGAACCATTCCAAGATAGCAATTGCTTTTACTTAATTCTCCTTTTTACATCCCACTTCCCCCCAGTCTAAAATCTCTTTTGATTTACAAGTTGCTGGCAGTCTATAATCTTCAAAGTTTGGGTGAAGATTTGTAGCTCAGGTGCTCGTTGTTGTGGTTCTGTTCGCCGAGCTGGAAATTTTTGTTGCAAACGTTTCGTCCCCTGTCTAGGTGACATCCTCAGTGCTTGGGAACCTCCACTGAAGCGCTTCTGTGGTGTTTCCTCCGGCATTTATAGTGGCCTGTCCCTGCTGCTTCCGGTTGTCAGTTTCCATACATCAGGAGCATTTCAGAACTGACAGCCAGACTACTGCGACCACTAGGACTTATAACAGCACACAAACCAACAGCCACACTCAGACAACAACTCACCAGAACGAAGGACCCGATACCCAGCATGAGCAAAACTAATGTAGTGTACAAAATCCCATGCAAGGATTGCACAAAACACTATATAGGACAAACAGGAAGACAGCTAACGATCCGCATCCATGAACATCAACTAGCCACGAAACGCCACGACCAGCTATCCTTAGTAGCCACACACGCAGACGACAAGCAACATGAATTCGACTGGGACAACACTACCATTATAGGGCAAGCCAAACAAAGAACAGCCAGGGAATTCCTAGAAGCATGGTACTCATCCACAAACTCCATCAACAAACACATCGACCTGGACCCAATATACCGGCCACTACAGCGGACAGCTGAAACTGACAACCGGAAGCGGCAGGGACAGGCCACTATAAATGCCGGAGGAAACACCACAGAAGCGCTTCCCAGGAGGCTCCCAAGCACTGAGGATGTCACCTAGGCAGGGGACGAAACGTTTGCAACAAAAATTTCCAGCTCGGCAAACAGAACCAGTCTATAATCTTGCACCTTTTCTGATTTTCAACGGAATACAGGATTGTTTGATTGGTAAAGTTAGTTTGGAATGTTTGTTTCTGGTGTCCTTTCTTTCAAACATGGTCAAAAGGAAGCATATGTAAGGTTTTGGAAATGGAAATCAAACATGGCCCTTGAGGAGTATGAAGGAAGCAGAAAAGCACTTAAACAAGAAATTAGGAGGGCTAGAAGAGGCCGTGAAATTTCTTTGGCAAGTAGAATTAAAGAGAATCCCAAGATATTTTATACATATATTAGGAGCAACAGGGTAGCTCAGGAAAGGGTAGCTCCACTGAAGGACAAAGGAAGAAATTTATATGTGAAATCAGGGGAAGTGGGTGAAGTTTAGGGTCTGTGGTGGCAGTGAGAGTGTGTTCTGAGAGCCTGCGACGGCAGTGGGAGCGAGTTCAACGGGCCTGCAGCGGAGTTAAGACTACCTTGTAGAGGTAAGACTTGGAGACCTGAATGGCTCCCCCTTTTTTTTTGGCTCTTTGTTTTGTATTTCTGTTTTTTTACCTCGGGTTTTTGTACCTGAGATGATGCCAGAGAATGGCAACTTTGTACATTTTTCACAGTACTCCTGTTTTTCTGTACTTGAATAAAACCTAATTCTAATTCTAATTAATGAGTACTTTGCATTGGTATTCACCAAAGAGAAGGACATGGAAGATGGTAAGATTAGGGAAGGGAATATTGATATTTTGGAGCGTGTCAATATTAAGAAGGAGGAACTATTGGGTTTCTTGAAAAAGATTAAGATAGATAAGTCTCCAGGGCCAGATGGGATCTATCCTAAGATACTAAAAGAGACAAGGGAGGAATTTGCTGGGGTTTGACAGAGATCTTTATATCTTCGTTAGCCACAGGCAAGGTCCCCGAAGACAGGAGAAAGCCAATGTTATTCCTTTGTCCAAGAAGGGCAATAAGAATAATCCAGGAAATTGTAGGCTGGTAAGCCTTACATCAATGGTGGGGAAATAATCAAATAAGACTCCTGCAGAAATATATATTCTGGAGCTAAGCTGACTGGCCTCTGACAAGCACAATCATTTTCCTTTGTACAAGGTATGAGCAGAGTAGTCAGAGAGGTTTTTTTCCTAATTCCCACAGACTTCTGTTTTCTTGGGGCTCCTTGATGCCACACTCAGTCAAATGCAGCCTTGATGTCAAGGGCAGTCCTCTCAGCTCCCCATTGGAATTCAATTCTTCTCATCTTTGTTTGAACCAAGGCTGTAATGAGGTCAGTTATTGAGTGGTCCTGGCAGAGCGCAAGCACCATTGAGCAGGTTACTACTAAGTATTACTTCAGAGTCCTCTTGAAAACCCGTTGTTGAAAAGTGTGGTGCTGGAATGCTCATTCCTGAAGAAGGGCTTATGCCCGAAATGTCGATTCTCCTGCTCCTTGGATGCTGTCTGGCCTGCTGCACTTTTCCAGCACCACACTTTTCAACTCTGGTCTCCAGCATCTCAGTCCTCACTTTCTCCTAGTTGAAAACCCATTCCATCAATTTATTAATGATTGAGAATAGACCGACTGGATATTAATTGGCTAGGTTGGATTTGTCCTGATTTTTGTGTAGACAACATACTTGGACAATTTTCCACATTGCCAGGTCAATGCCAGTGTTGTAGCCAACATTCCCTTTAAGTTGCATGATGTCTATGCACGGTGATCAACATGCTTACGCAGTTTGTAGCATTGACGACTAGTTCCGCAAGTTACTGTGCACAGACTTCCGAGATCCATAAAGGAGAATAAAAGATTCAAGGTTGTAGCTGTACTGGAACTACTTAGCCAGGGGGGCAAAAAGTTCTGAAGCACTTGTCTTCAGTTCTTTTGTCGGAATGCTGACAAGGCCCATAACTCTTGCAACATCTAATTTCTTCATCCGTTTATTGATATCATATGACATGATTCAAATTGTCTGAAGAATGGTATTTATGATGCTGGAGATTTCTGGAGGAGACCAAGATTAATCATCCATTCAGCACTTCTGGCTGAAGATTGTTGCAAATGTTTCAGCCTTATCTTCTGATGTGCTGAAAACCAAGTTCTGAGTCTTTACTACCTATTAAAATTATTATTATTATATGAGGATTCATTTGACTCCATTAACAATTAAAGTTTCGATGCATTTGGCATGATAAAGAATTCCATTAATGCCTATTTTTTTACCTTCTCTTTTTACCCCACTTTTTATCTCCTTTCATTGTGGAAAATGATTAAACCTACTTGCACATTACTAATGATCTGTTGATTTTGTGCATCCACCTTCAGTTTCACATTCTCTTACATGCCATTCCCCTTATCAAACAGCAATGTAGTCTAAAAGCAATAGTCTGCAAGGTTGAACAACGGGAATTCATTAGGCTTAGTTGTCTATCATCAATCCTGAATCAATTACTTTAAGTTGCACTTACTGCCTGTCTTAACCAAAATTATTACTACTCCAAGATCATCCTGAATAACTCCCTCTTTTCCACTGTAGGCCATTTCTGGCAATCCCTCTCCCGACAGCACCCATTCCCATTTACCCTCCTGTTTCCATTCTTTTTTGCCTTCGTATAGGCCGTCCACAATTTAGGCAACTATTTTTTTCTTACCACTCATCTGTCCTCCATTCAACTGTCACTTCACTCTTCTTTGCAGATTCTTTCTCATAGCTTACTTATCCTTTAAGCTACTGATATAGTACTTGAAGCCGACTATTTGCCCCCTGAAATTCTCATCGAAGATCGTCGCAAGACCCTCTAGATCTAACATACCCTAGCCTCCTAACAAATTTCACAACATCCAATATTCCCTGCAACACATTTAAATAACAAAATATTGGCACTGCTGAAAAAAGACGGTCTGGTTTTCATGCAGATCCTCTCTGCCCCTGTTTTCATGGATTCTTGGGTTCATCGGTGGTGCTTCAGAAGAGAAGGTTCCTGCCAAGAAATTTCATGGAGAAAATGTTTCTATAGGTTGGCATTTTTTTTTTTGGTCTGATCAGGATGAGAAGCATGATCAACAAATCCTGAACTCGAACACATAAACAGCTTGAACCAACCGAACAATAAATGTCCAATTCATCAGATCATATATGCCTGATATATTTATGAACAATATATGCCCAATTCATAAGTTTGCTCTGCAATTTAATGAGATGATAGCTGATCTGATAATTGTCAACTTCATTGTCCTGCCTTTTTCTTTTACTGATCAAATATCCATCTGCCTATCTCAGCCATGAATGTACTGAATAACCCAGCCTCAACAGCACTCTGTGGTAAAAAGTTTCACAGATTCACAACATTCTGAGAGAAGGAATTTCTTAATGTGTGACTCCTTATTCTGAGATTATGCCGTCTGATCCTACACTCTTCCACAACAGGAAGCAACACTTACCCTGTCAAATCCTCTAAGAATCTTGTATGCTTCAATAAGGTTGCCACTCATTCTTCTGTATTCCAACAAATATAGGTCCAATCTACTGAACTTCTTCTCATAAAACACTACCTTCATACATGGTATCAGCCTAGGTAACCTCCAATTCCTCATTGGTTTCTTTAAATAGAAATGACCATCTTAGTAATATCACTTACTGCTGTCTGCTCATTCATTATTTAATGCCAATGATTCTATGTTGCTTTTATAACAGCTTGTCCCACTTATCTTATTCATTCCATAGATCTTTACCAAATAAGATGGCACCAGTGAATAATTAAAGTTTCTGCTTAGAGTACATAGTGTCACCTTCTATGACAGTGATTAACTGTCATTGTAAATATCCCAAATGATGCATCAAATAATTCTAAAAAATCTATTAATATTCTTTAACTATACAAACTATATGTGACTCCACATATAAGAGTATTGACACACTGCAGAACTTTTCTGAGTTCACTCTTCACTGAGATATATTCTGTGACGGTTCCATTGGTGAAGAACAGAGATTGCTTTCAAGACACTTAACTTTTAAATTCAGTGTTTGTTGGGCTTATGACTTCCAGAACCCACACATAGCTATTGATTTTTTATGAATCTAGAAGATTTCTGACTCTTTCTTAGCTTCTTCAACTTTCTTCATAAGATGTACTGCTGTCAGCAGCATGTCTAAAATGCACATCTGTTCCCCTTGCTTGTATGCCACAGCCTGATAATATCTCTGCAAGCAAAGTAACATTCTTTACAGACACTTTAGAGCTGATAGAAGTCATTTCAGGAAGATGCTTTGAAATGGCTTGAGATTGGATTCCACTGTAATTTTGTCCCTTCCAAACAGATATTAAATTAAAATGCTTACAAGCAAAGAGATTAACCAGATACTTTCTTAATCTGAGCGTAGCATCGGTGTGCACTAATACCTTAGATGCAAATGAAATTAGTTGTCCAGTTGTTCCAAGTTCTGCTTTACTGGCATCATATTGCAAGGTGATTTCATCACTGATGTCTTAGTACCTCAGTACCAGTTTAGATATTGTTCGTTATTTGATGTTAGTGAATGATGCTTATTGTTCTGTGCCCAATACAAGTCCTAAGCAGTGTGTTTGCATAGATGTTCACTGTTTAAGCAAAATTAAGCAAATCTTTGTTAAAGAGTTTACAAATCCAACAAATCATGAATTGCTTTAATATCTGTTGGTTGTTGCATCCCTGCTATAGCTCTTATCTTGTCAGATCCAATATAGAATTGTTTTACTGTCATGACATGACTTATGAGGCATTTACAATTGCTTCTTTTTCTTGTTAAGCTTCAGTTTCACCTGCTGTGCTGTCTTGAGCAGTTGCAGCAGATTATAATTGTGATCTGAGATGGCTTCTTATTTTGTTTCTCCGAATCCATAGGTTAGTAGATCATCCATAATAGCTTCCATTCCACGATGATCACTGATTACATATTGTCTGTATTAGTACGCTGCGAGTGTACGTAGCAGAAATGCTAAATGACATGCACAACCATGTCTATGTCATGAATATTGTCCAGAATGTAATTTAAAAACTGCTGCTTTCACCCAGCTTTGCTTGACAGTAAGTTTCCTTCACATCAAGGGTAGTGACGATCTTTACCTTGACAAATGGTGACAGCATTTCTTCAAGGATTGTAAGATATCTTCAAAATTTTATTGAGACCCTTTTTATCATGCTGCTAACCCTGTGTGTAGGAGTTGTCACTTTATTGGTTACTCCCTTCTTTTCCATCTCTTCCATTTTATCTTTCAAGCTGGACTCAAGGACAGCTGGAACTCTCCACAGAAGATACTACATTGGTCTTGTACTTTCATGGACTTTGAGATGGTATTCATCAGGAGAGCATCTAAGACTTGCAAAAACATCTTTGTAAACTTCTGTGATCTTTTCAATGGTCAGTAGCTTCATGAACTGTGAAGAACAGCAAATCTCTTATGGCATTTTTAGGGTTAGCAGTCCAAACTTTAGTCATGTTTCAGCTAGAATTGGAACGCCAGATCTTCAATCTTTAATTGTACTGGGCTTTCAGCTTGTTTGTCATCTTGACATGAATATTGTTTTATCACGTAGCCTTTGAGGGTTTTCATTTTGGGTCACCATCTTGAGTGAATTTACAGGGATCTGTCAAGTTATACAAACATCTGGTGTCCATCTGACAGTTCATTAAATCTCTTCTTCTGCAGCCATAATGCTCAGTCACAAACTCTTTATCAATTTTAAAGCAGATGACACCAACCGGTTGTGTGGCATAAAATGATTTGGGGAGGTAATGCTGCAGTGGTAAAGTCACTGGACTAGCAAAACCGGAATCCCAAGCTAATTTTCTAGGGAGATGGGTTGGAATTTCCCTATGGTAACAACCAGTCAAAAAAAGACTGGAACAAGAAACTAACCTAATGGTAACCATGAAACCACTGTTGATTGTCACAAAAAACCATTTAGTTCTTGAATGACCTTTAGGAGAGGAAATCTGCCATTCTTACCTGGTCTGGCCTACATGTGACTCTAGATACACAGAAATGTGGTTCATGCTTAATTGCCCTCTAGCAATTAGCGATAGGCAACAAATGTTGGCCTAGCTAGTGACACCCATACCACATGAATACATTTTAAAAACTCACAATCATTGGCTTATATCTTGCTTGCAGCTGTCTTTATAGGTTTATTTGCTACTTTTCAGTTAAACACGGTATACAAAGTAAGTCAGCTTTTTTCAGTTATGGAACATGGCTTTTCTGATGTCTGATGTCCTCTGCAATATTTACATCCTGTCCCCTGAAGTGACTGTAATGAGATCAACCAGATGCACCTCATAGAAAATTAGATCCCTGATTGGGGCTGTTAAGCTGATGCAATCAGGGAGCCCTGGCTGACAGATAAGAACAGGAATGTCACTGCCCTATGATGTGAAGGGCAGTGTTTGTCACTGGCCACCCGGGTGTTTTCCTATCTTCCTGGTGGTGGAATTTGAATAAAGATTAGTTCACTTTGTGTCTTTCACTGTGTCTCACACCTGCACACACACACCATGGGTGCTGGGGGAAAAATAAGCAAAAAAAAAGAAATGAAAAAAAAACCAAGAAAAAAAAGAACAGGAATGTCAGACATCCTGTTCATTTTAGAGCTAACCCTGAGGCAGCTGGATCAGTGTCAAGGGCTCCCCATGAGTAAATAAAGAATGACTTTGTGATGGGATACTGGCCTCCGTGGAGTTATTTCAGTGGCAATTAGAGAAAAGCACGCTCCTAAAGAAATTGACTTGTGACAGTGTCTTTGAGTTGGACTAAACATTTCTAACATCATGCTGTTATTTGGGCAGTTTAACTCATTTGAGCCTGCTATCGAAGACTGGGCCCAGTAGGTGGAAAGAATTATTAATTTTTCCAGGCAAATGACATTAGAGCAAATGAAAAGCAATGAGCAATTCTCCCACAGCTTTTTCGTTTATTAGGAGCTAAGCTTTCCCTGAGGCATCAGATACTAATACTTTTCAAGAATGGACAGATTTAGGTACGGAATATTACGACCAAGCCTCCTCTAATTCTGAGGCATTATAAGTCTTACTTAGCACTTCGAGAACCAGGGGTATCTGTAAAAGTATTTTTGAAGAGGTTAAGATGACTGGCAGAGGCACATGACTTTTGTTTAACCCTTAATGACAGACCGTTTGGTTGGTGAATTAACGATATAACCAGGCAAAACCGCCTACTGCCTGAAGCCCAGCTGGACTTCAAACAGGCACTACAACCGACTTTATCATTAGAAAATGCTGCAAGTGGAGCATTTGAGATGCAGGGTATTCTGATGGAAGTGGATGCCCTTGTCAATCTGATTGAGCTTGGGGAACACCACTTGAGTGAAGTCAATTGCATAGCCTCACTCAGGAGATGTCCTGAAATGATGGACTGTAGGTCAGCAAAACCCCAAAACAATGCCAAGCCTCTGCCAAATGGTTAAAATTTTCTTCAAGATCTGGGCTGGCAAACTGCCCGATGAAAGTAGTTGCTGCTGGTATGTGGACTTGATACAGCAAAAGGATCTAAATGGAGTAAGAGAACTCATAGGCTGGTATCCAGGAGGGTGCACATTCTGGAAAGTCCACCTATATCTGGCTTAGAACCGTTAAATTGCTTATTAAATCAGAACTAATAAAATAAAAGAATGGTCACCTGGTTCTAACGGTGGTTGATATTGGCTTGGCCATTTCAGTGATCATAAAACCATTCTTTAACAAAACTTACTCTGGGCTTCGGTCCTTAAGTTTGTGCAAGACCTTGGCTAGACTGAGAACCTATACCTGGGAACCTTTACAGATTAAGGGTACAACTTTGGTTCTGGTCTCTTATGTGAAGCAGTTGGTTCAGTTATCACTGATTATAGTAAAGGCTCGGGCCCAAGCTTGATGGGGCAAAATTTGTTGAAAAAGATTCACCTAGATTGGCTCAGCACTTTTTGGTTAGAAAATGGCTGCCTGAGTGAAGTTCTAATTAATTGTCTGGACGTTTTTCAGGAAGATGTGGGGACTATCAAAGGAGCCGAGGCCACCGTGCATATTGATCAGGAAGCAATTCCATGATTCCACAAGTCCAGCCTATTTGCCTTATGGGCAAAAGTACAGGCAGAAATCAGAAGGTTGGAAAGTGAAAGAATTACCAAACCAGTCCAGCTAGTTGAATGGGCCACATCAGTTGGACTGATTGTGAAGTCTGATTGGACTGGTTTGCCTTTGTGGGAATTTTAAACAAATGGTAAACCACATTTTTGTAGCTGGATAAATACCCAAGCCATTGCATAGAGAATTTATATGCAAAGCTGGCGGGGAAGATGTCCTTCACAAAGCTGAACATGAGCCATGCATACATGTAATTGCAGTTAGATGAGGATTCCCAGAAGTATGCTACAATTAATACCCATAAAGGTTTGTGCCAATAAAAGAGACTGCCATTTGGGGTATTGTCAGCCTGTGCAATTTTTCAGTGAACAATGGAGAACATTTTACAAGGTATACTCCAGGTCTCATTTATTTAGTTGACATGCCAACAACAGGGAAGCCCAATAAAGAACACTTAGGGAACTTGGGCATAGTCCTTAGACATTTGTATAAGGTGGGTGTATGCCTTAGAAGGGGAAAAAAACATATATGCCAGGCACCCCAAGTGACCTGTTTGGGCTACAGAGTTGACAAGACCAGGTTACACCACTTGGAAGATAAAGTGAGGGCAATCAAAGGTATCCTGACTCCCATGTCTGTACCAGAGCTTAGGTCTTTTTGTAGGCTGGTGAATTATTGCAGAAAGTTCATACATAACCTGGCTTCCTTCCTGCCACCTTTGCATCAACTTCTAAAGCGTCAGCCTTGGAAATAGTCATGTAGCTAAGTTATAGCTTTCTGAGAAGTGAAGAAACAGCTATCATCCTTGAAGGAGTTTTCACACTACGATCCCAAGCGAGTTCTGGTATTGACATTTGATGCCTCCCCATACAGTTTTGTGGTAGTATTAGCTCATAGGAGATGAATGCCAATAGTGTATGCATGTAGAACTTTGGCTAATGCAGAGCATAAATATTGCCTAGATAGAGAAGGAAAGTTTGGTGGTCATATTTGGAGTCAGGAAGTTCCACCAATACCTTTAAAAATGTAAATTTGTAACAGTAATGAACCACAAACTACTGCTAGGTCTACTTAAAGCAGACAAGGCAGTGCCGCTCATAACTTCAGGCCGAATTCAGCGGTGAGCTCTAATACTAACTATGTATTGTTACAAGTTGGAGTACCGTCCAGGAGGACAAGTAGCAAATGTGGACACATTCAACTGCCTCCTTCTGGCAGATATGCCACTGGTGGTGTCATCACTGGAAGAGTCCACAATGGTTTTAAATTTTCTGGACATACTTTGATTTGATTTATTACTGTCACATGTACTGAGGTATAATAAAAAGTGTTGTGTTACATGCTTTACAGGCAGATCGTGTTATACAAATGCATCAGGATAACAGAACAGAGTACAGAATACAAAGTTGATCTCTCTCTGCACAATTAACATTAAAGAAGTCAATTCAAAAGTCTGATGAACAGTGGGTCGAAGCTATTTTTGAATCTGTTCATACATGTATATGAACTTTTATATCTTGTGCCCAACAGAAGATGTTGGAAGAGCGTATAACCAGAGTAGGGGGGTTTTTTCAATATGTTGGTTATTTTCTCAAAGCAGTGGGAAGTATTGATGAAAATGGATGGGAGGCTGGTTTGCATGATGGATTGGGCTGTGTTCACAACTCTCTGCAGTTTCTTTTTTGGCTTCCAGTCACAGCTGACAATAGTCAGATTTTGGACACAGAAAGATTCAATCCTGGCAAAACTGAAACAGCTGGTGGTGATGGGGGAAACAAAAGGGCCGCCATAATTAGAATGTAAACCTTTTTGGACTAGGAGAGACCAGATCACAAAAGAGGATGACATATTATTGTGGGAAGCAAGAGTGATTATCCCAAGCAAAGGCCATCATCAGATACTGGCTGAACTCCACCAGGATCATCCAGATTATTCAACATGAAGATTTTGGTGAGATGTTATGTCTGGTAGCCCGGATTGGATGCAGGTATAGCTGTGTTTGTGGGGCAGTGCCCAGAGTGACAATAAGGACAAAAATTGCTGATAGCAGCTCCCTCACATTTTGTGAGAATGGCTGGATAAACCCTGGACTCAGTTACAAGTCAACTGTACAGGTATTTTCATGGGCTCAATGTTCTTTATCATTGTAGACACTCACTCAAAATGGCTGGACGTGCATAGAGTTCATTTGTCAAACACGGGGACAACTATTGAAAAACTGCACGCATCTTTTGCAATTCGTGGACTCCCGGAAGTGTTGGTCACAGATAACTGGCCATCATTCACCAGCAGGGAAATTGAGTATTTCGTAAAGTCGAATGGTTCTTGACATATAAGAATAGCTCCATACCATCCATTTGTCAATGGTTTGGCAGAAACATTAGCCAGACTTTGAAGGCAAATTTAAAGAAACAGCCTACAACTTCACCAGATACCAAACTGTCTAAGTTCCTATTTGTTTATAGGACCACCCTTCATGCAACTACAGGGATAGCTCCAGCAGAGTTGCTAATGGGGAAAGATTTCACATCAGGTTAAATCTGATCTTCCCAGACCTGAAGGGGAATGGTGAAACAGCACCAGGAATGCTAAGTGAGAGAGAGCGCTTATTTCAGGGGACAAAATTTGGTGCAGAAACTATGGGAATGGTCCAGCATGGGTAAGAGGCATGGTTGACGTGAGGTCAGGTCCAATGACATATAAAATTGGGTGGGCACGACAGTCCTGAACAAGCACATGGACCATATGAAAACTGCAAACCTGCGAGCAGTGTGGGAGCAAAATGTGCCTGACTCCATGACAGCTTTTCCGACTGTTCCAGAAATTGTGGGTTCTCCCTCTCCATCAAATGTTGAAAATACCTTGGAATCTGAGATAGACACTGCAGATGTCACCGCCTGAAGAAGAGAATGAGTTTCTTCTGAGATGCTCTGGGGAAGAACTACTCTGCATGATATACCACCTGTATCAGAGGCAGAATTGGAGAAACCTGACCCAGTGCTTAAATGCCCCAGGAGGAGTTGCAAGAAACAAAATTGGCCTATGTCCTGGAACTCAGAGGGGGAGGAGGTCAGCCAGGTGGACCTCATACAATATGAACCAAAAACAGAAATTGCTGGAAAAGCTCAGCAGATCTGGCAGCATTTGTGACGAGAAATCAATTAACATTTTGGATCTGGTGACCCTTCCTCAGAGTGAAAAATAGAATGAATTCCCTAATTGGAGCTGATAGTCTGTGCCATTCTGGGAGCCCTGGCTGACAGTGAAGAATAGGAATGTCAGACATTCTGTTAATTCTTAGAGCTGGCTCTAAGGGAACTGGATCAGTGTCAAGGACTCTCCACATGCAAATAAAGGATGACTTGGTGACTGGATATCAGCCTCTGTGGAGTTATTTCATCTTTTGGCCTTGATCTTCCATCTCATACCCTCTTGAATATTTCAGTTGAAACTGCCCCACATTGTGTATTCCAGATCCAAATCTCTAATTGTGTGAAAAGGATTTTTCTCACATTATATTCTTATTTTGGCAAATCTCTGCAAATTTGTGGTTTGTCATTCTCAATCCTTTTTCTACCCATCTACTGCATCCAGAACTTTCATGCTTATGAAAACTTCTATTAGATTTCATATTAGTCTCCTTTTCTCCAAGGACAGAGAAAAGTCCATACATCTCCCAACTATCCTCATAACAAAAGTTTCTCATCCCTAGATACATTATTGTAAATCTCATCTGCTCTCTCCAATGCATTCACATCCCTCCTATAGAGCAGTAACCAAAACTGTACGTGGTATTCTGGATGAGGTCTAACAAGTATAAGTTCAGCATAACATCAGAGGTTTAGCTCATGCTGATTGCTTTCTTGAGAGCAAATGTCACCTTTCTCAGATGTCAACACCTCTTACCTCTTATGCCTAAGGCAATTATATCTCTGATGAAATCAACTTTCACTATTTCAAACTCTCAGAAGTTAACTAGATGTATTAGTACGGTCACATACTGATTAATAATGTCTTTCTCCCTTTAACCTCCGATGTTGAATAAGCACCTTCATATGGTTTTCAAAGCATATCTTCCAAGCCTACAAAATCCCTTATCTGGCTTTACTGTGTCTCGATGAGAACAAGGCTGAAATGCAGCTTATAGCAATGATAGCAGGAGTACAACTATTAAATGGCACTGAGTGGAGAACACATCCAATTCTGTCTCATATCTCCTTTCATTTTCACAACAGCAGAGACTGGGAAATGAACAGTCATTTTGACTCACCCAATAATTTGAAATTTCAGACTTATAAAAACATTCTCCTTTCCTATTACCCTCAATATCTGGCTAACTTACAGCTCTGAAAATCCATTCATTACCAGTCCCATCCCCTTGACATCATGTTGCAAATGATGGGTCTTTAATGGTTGCTACATCTGCATGTGCAGGCCCTCACAGTAGAATTGGAAGTCACATAACTATTGCAATCCTGCCAGTAAACTAAATACAACTGCATTTCTCTAAATGGTGCCTATGTGTGTAAAAAAAAAACACATATGCTCTTGACTTTTGTAATGTTCTCTAGGACAGAAGCAAGGTTAAATTGTGTACCTTAAAAACTGTTGAACAAAAATTGAGAAGTTATCAATTATTGCTTCTTTTATTAATCCTTGCTTACCCACTGTCAATCCTGTTTGAAAATATCCACCTAGATCAAGGAAACTTGAAGTTGAGTATTGTGGATTTCAATAATGGTTCATGTATTCATTTTTCTTGCATACTTCCTGAAGAGAGTGATTTTTGTATAATGTTATTGTTAGATTCAGTTGCTGAAGTTCTTTACTTTCTTTGCTATAAAACAGATGCACACTCAGAGATGACTGTTACCAGTTTGCAATTCTGATGGTAGGGGAGTGATGCTGATGGGGCTTGCACATTGTTATCTGAACACCAGATGGCTCTCTGATGAGAGACAGAACAATTTCACTTCCAGATACCTTGATGGGATATTCTAACAAGCTTGGAAATGAAAACAGTTAATTATTACCTCACCATGTTTGAGGATTTCTTCAGAATATCTACTACCTCTGCAATGTCCCACTCCTATCTTATTGTCCATGCTTCACTCCCCCTTTGTGGGTGCAGGATAAATTCAAATCTGTCCTAATTGTTTCACTTTTCTCTAAGAACTTATATTGGTAAAGATTTAAGTAGCTCCTAGCAAGTACCTTTCTCCAAAGGCAGCAGAATAGTAAAAACAAGAAAAATCAATAAAATAGCTACCTGAATTTTTTAAGGAAGTAAAAATTTGATAAAGCAAAACAAGGGAGGGAATATCTCATATAGTTTTTGTTTTAGGTAAACTAATTCTGTTGTTGGTTTGTGCAGCCTATTTGATTAATATCTAAGATAGCATATATATCTTTGTTGTTCGTTAATTGTCCAGCTTATTTGATTCTTTATGTTTTGAAAATCACTAGTCCACAATATCTACACACATCCTATTTGTTGAGAGAGCATAATGTTACATTTGCGTTCAAATTTCATCAGATATAATGGACAATTACAATTCTCTGTATGAGTTCAATATATCAGATAATAGACTGGAACCTCTGAGGAGTTGCTCTCATTTTGCTGCTAATTAAATATCATTGCAAAATCATATGTAAAATGATACTCTTCCGCACTTCCGGTGAAGCTCAGACATTAAGATATAAACAACTCCCCAAAAATTCCTGATCAGCTTCACATTCAGTTGCTATAAATTTTTAGTCCAATTAGGTGTATAGATAAGTCTGGTAGTTACACAGCACTATGCTGAAAATAGTGGGTACGGTTTGTTCTGCAACTAATGGGCAGACATTTTGCTGGAAATGGTAGGTAGGTTAACAAATACAAAAGCTTAACAGTGAATAATTGCAGACATTTGGAAGATAGTCGCCTTCAAGACAACTACCATTAATTTTGCAATTCAAAAGCAGTCTTTACACCCTTGTGAATCCTAAATAACTAAATTCACTTTCTGAATAATTTCTTCCAAAGTGGTCACCAGGGTAAAGATTCCAGGGGGATACGATATTTAGGTAAGAGCACTGATGCAAATTTCTACACTGCCTCTGTCCCTGTTTTAGAACCACGAATAGAAAAACCTGTTTCTCCACCTTACACAAAAAGTCATATGCTTGCTCTATCCCCTTTTTGCCAGAGAGTGGTAGTATAGCTGTACGAGTTCTGTTGGATCACACATTCTACTGTTCAGTTTTTCCATATCCATTCATTTACAGATGGAAGAACAACACATAATAAGGATTTATTTTTATTGACTGGTTTAAGCAGATTGGACTACTTTTATAAGGATTGTCTTCAATAAAATATCTTATCATAGGCTACTGATACTTCAAAAGAATAATTTACAAATTGTTCTTTAGAATATTGAGAATTAATATTTCTGATAGACTCATCAGATTTGTTGAATTATGGCATGGGTGTATAGTTGAAATGAAATCTGAAACTATAATAGCAATGAGGCCACAAGACCTCCATTGTACCAGCTCTTCCAAATATCCAAACTGTCTTATTTTGTTATGTTATGGTTTTTACTTCAGACATTGTATGCAAATAAGTTTTATTTAATGTGCGGTTGTCTCTGCTAACTCTGCCCTACAAATTCCAAAATAGCCTCAACTCTGGCCTCTTCAACAACTCTTAGTTCAAACAATGGCAGCTGTGCCTTCATTTGCCAAGCCACTTAGCCCTGAAATTTCCTCCACAAGCCACTTCACTTCTCTTTTTGTATGTTACCCTAGAACCTACTTCTTTGACCAAGCTTTTAATCACTGACCATAATTTCTCATTATGTAGTTCAGTATCAAATATTGTTAGATAGTTTTCCTATGAAATATTTTACTATGTTAAAGCTGCTCATAAAATATGAGTTGTTTACTTTAATTATTACTACATTATGATATTAGTTGTTACTTAATTTTAACAGAAGGTTAACACTGCAAAATGTAGCAGACAAAGTAATGTCATATCAATGTTTGAATTATTCTTACATTAATATGTCATGTAATAATTTCTCAGCTGTTATTTTGACAAGTATAGGATATTGATTTTGTAATAACATTAAAATGATCACTGGTGAAAATCTAGTCAGGGATTTACGATCATTTTGTTTCAAAGATAAAGTACATAAAGTATGTTTATTAAGCTGAAGGAAGTAAAAGTCGAAGAATTAAATAGTAGATATTTACATTTACTGTTGCAACCAAAACTGTCAAGATTGTACAATATTGATAATTTTAAGTTAAGCAATAAAATATCCATATTGCAGGCAAACATCCAAAAACACTGAATAAAATAGAAGAATAACGAAAACATAGATTTACTATTATATAAATACTGGTTGCTGGTTAAAATAGAGAGCATATATAGCCAAAGAAATATTGATCATTTTGTTCTCTAAATTTAAGACCATTTCTGAATCTACTTGTATAAAATCAAGAGGATCACCAATTCTGAACAAATATGTCATTAGTGATTCATACGTATCTTAAATAGTATTGTAGATACTTAAGTGCTACTTTGAAGGGAAGATGAGGTACTTATATTCTTAGTGATACTTTATGATGATGTTTAATTTATCATTGTTTTCCAGTTTGAAATAAGAAGCATTGTGGCAGCTGGATTCTTCCAATCTTGGAGTTTTAGGGTATCTATTTAAAGGTTGAGGGAATGTGTTGATGACCAATGGGGAATGATGTAGAATAGAAAATGGGCAGATGAGAGTTTCCCACAGAATTATCAAAGTCACTGGAAGAATGTGGGACTACCTTAAGAGGTGAATATTCAATGGTCATACAGTCATACAGCATGGGAACAGATAATTTGGTCCAAGCAGTCCATGCTGACCATAATCCCAAATAAACTAGTCCCACGTGCCTGCAAAAAGCCCATAACCCTCCAGACATTTCTTATTCATTTACTTATCCATATGTCTTTTAAATGTTTTAAGTGTACCCTCATCCATCACTTCCTCTGGAAGTTCATTCCGCATATGATCCACACTTTGTGTAAAAAAGGTTGCCCCTCATGTACCTTAAATATCTTTCACCTCTCACCTTAAAAATATGTTCCCTAGTCTTGAAATCCTCAACCCTAGGGAAAAGGCACCTGCCATTAATCTTATCTATACTGCTCATGATTCTATAAACCTCTGTAAGGTCATGCCTCAATCTCCTACACTACAGTGAAAATAGTCCCAGCCCCTCATTGTAATTCAAACCCTCCACTCCCAGCAACATCCTGGTAAATCTTTTCTGAAACCTCTCCAGCATAATAATATTCTTTGTTAAACAGGGCGATATGATCTGGGCACAGTACTCAAGAAGAGGCCTCACCAACATCCTACTTATCCTCAACATGACGTCCCAACATCTATACTCAAAGGTTTGAGCAATGAAGACAAGCATGCTCAACCACCTATTTGTATGTCATGCAAACTCCAAAGAATTATGTAGCCCTTGTTTATTTTACCAGAATACAATACCTCACATTTATCCAAATTAAACTCCATCTGCTACTCCTCAGTCCATTGACCCAATTGATCAAGATCTCTTTGAAATCTTAGATAACTTTCTTCACTGTCCAAAATACCATCAATTTTGGTGTTATCCACAAACTTACTTAAATCATTTATATAAATTACAAACAAAAGTGGACCCAGCACCAGCCCCTGTGGAAAACCGTTGGTAACAGGCCTCCATTCAAAAAAGAACCCTCCACCACCACTGAATAAAAACCAAAGGAAGCGCGGATGCTGTAAATCAGAAACAAGACAGAAATTGCTGAAAAAGCACAGCAGGTCTGGCAACATCTATGGAGAGAAATCAGAGTTAACATTTTGGGTCAAGTGACCCTTCCTCAGAATCAGTTCTGATGAAGGGTCACTCGACCCAAAACATTAACTCTGATTTCTCTTCACAGATACTGCCAGACTTGTTAAGCTTTTCTAGTAATTTCTGTTTTTGCTTCTCTGACTCCTGCTGTTAAACCAATCTTACATCCAATTGGCAAGCTCATCCTGAAACCCGTGTGATCTAAATTTACGAATTAATCTATCATGTGGAACTTTGTCGAAGGCTTTACTAAAGTCCAAGTAAACAACGTCCACCTCTCTGCTCTCATCAATCTTCTTGGTTAGTTGTGACGATGCTGCCCCTTTAATATGATTATGTTGTCCTTGGTTGTTTTTTCAAGAGGGGTTGTAAAGTCAGCGGTGCCGAAATGGCAGAGGAGGCCTTTAGTTTTTTTTTCAAACTGTTGTACAATGAAAGGGGAGTGGTCAGATCTCCAAGTTCAGGGTTTTTTCTAGCTTGGTTTAGTTTATTAGAAGGCAGTCAAAAACTGCTGGGGATCTTGAGAAGTAGCTACAGTGAAAAGTGGTTCCATGCTTCAATAAAGGGATGCTGACTATCCCTAACCATTCCTCTTCAAGTGCATATAAATCGTATCTTTCAGAATCACCTCCAACAACATACCCAACACTGAAATCAGACTTTCAGATTGATAGTTCCCAGGCTTCTCCTTATATCCCTTCTAAACAAAGGTGCAACATTGGCTATTCTCCAGTCATTCGGCTCCTCTCCCGTATTTAGAGATGACAAAAATATTTCTGCAAGGGGCCCCATAATTTCCTCCTTAACTTCCCTTAATGTCCTGGGACACACTAGATCAGGTCCCAGAGATCTATCACCTTTATATTTTCAAAGATCTCTGTACTTCCTCTTCTGTAATGTGAACTCTTTTTAAAATTTCACTATTTATTTCCATGAGTTCTCCAGCCTCCATTTCTTTCTTCCCCGTAAAAACAGATGGAAATATTCATTTAATATTTCTCACATCTCCTGAAGTTCAACATGAAGATGACCTCTTTGATTTTCAAGGGGCCCAACTATCCCTCTCGTTGCGCTCTTACTCTTAATGTATTTGTAAAATCTCTTTGGATTATTGTTAACATTGTCTGCCAAGGGTATTTCATATCTGGTGAGACTTGATCAGATCTTAAGGATTGAGGATTTTATTGAAAGGTGTTGTCCAAGCATACCACATATGTTTTAGATTAGATTACTTTACAGTGTGGAAACAGGCCCTTCGGCCCAACAAGTCCACACCGACCCGCAACCCACCCATACCCCTACATTTACCCCTTACCTAACACTACGGGCAATTTAGCATGGCCAATTCACCTGACCTGCACATCTTTGGACTGTGGGAGGAAACCGGAGCACCCGGAGGAAACCCACGCAGACACGGGGAGAACGTGCAAACTCCACACAGTCAGTCGCCTGAGACGGGAATTGAACCCTGGGTCTCTGGCGCTGCGAGGCAGCAGTGCTAACCACTGTGCCACCGTGCCGCCCACTACATGTGCAGGCTTCAGGAATAACCTCTGAAAATTTGCACACGTTAGTGGGTTTTGAAGATTCTGTTAGCTGCATAATCTGACACCATCCAAGACAAAGCAACCTGCTCTATGGCAGCCAAAGAACAAAGAACAAAGAAAATTTACAGGAACAGGAACCTTCAGCCCTCCAAGCCTGAGCCGATCCAAATCCTGTCTAAACCTATTTCCTAAGCATCTGTATCCCTCTGCTCCCTATTTACTCATGCATCTGCCCAGATGCACCTAAGCATCTTCTGGCCTGCCTCCACCACCTCTGATGGCAACGCGTTCCAGGCACCTACCGCCGTCTGTGTAAAGTACTTGCCGCTTATATACTCCTTAAACTTTTCACCTCTCACCTTGAACGCGTGACCTCTTGTTATTGAATCCCTCACCCTGGGAAAAAGCTTATCTCTATCTACGCTGTCTATACCCTTCATGATTTTGTAGACCTCAATCTGGTCCCCCCTCAATCTCCTTTTTTCTAATCAAAACAATCTTAACCTACTCAACCTCTCTTCATAGCGAGCACCTTCCATACCAGGCAACATCCTCGTAAACATTCTCTGCACCCTCTCCAAAGTGTCCACATTCTTTTGGTAATGTGGTGACCAGAACTGTACGCAGTATTCTAAATGCAGCCGAACCAAAGTTTTGTACAATGTTAACGTGACATGCCACCACTTATACTCAACACCCCGTCCGATGAAGGCAAGCATACCAAATGCCTTCTTGACCACTCTATCCACCTAACTCCCAGATCTCCCTGATCATCAACTTTTCCCAAGGCTCTTCCGTTTACGGTATAGTTCGCTCTGCAATTAGACTTCCCAAAATGCATCACCTCACATTTGCCTGGACTGAACTCCATCTGCCACTTCTCCACCCAACTCTCCAGTCTATCTATATTCTCCTGTATTATTTGACAGTCCCCTATGCTTTCTGCTACTCCACCAATCTTCGTGTCATCTGTAAACTTACTGGTCAGATCAACAATGCCCTCTTCCAGATCATTGATGTATATTACAAACAACAGTGACCTCAGTACTGATCCCTGTGAACACCATTGGTCACCTTTCTCCATTTCGAGAAACTCCCTTCAACTACTACTCTCTGTCTCCTATTGCTCAACCAGTTCTTTATCCACCTAGCTAAAACATCCTGCATACCATGTGACTTCATTAGTTTACCACGGGAAACCTTATCAAATGCCTTACTATAGTCCATGATATGACATCTACAGCCCTTCCTTCATCTATCAACTTGGTCACTTCCTCAAATAACTCTATTAAGTTGATAAGGCACGTTCTATTCTGCACAAAACCGTGTTGCCTATCACTGATAAGCCCATTTTTTTCCAAATATAAATACATTTTATCTCAGTACCATCAACAACAACTTTCCCACCACTGACGTTAGGCTCACTGCCTTTCTTGTACAGGGAGACAACATGAGCAACCCTCCAGTCCTTCGGCACCCAACCTGTGTTTAAGGATGCCAGAAGATATCTGTCAGGGCCCAAGCTATTTCCTCTCTCATCTCCCTCAGCAACCTGGGATAGATCCCATCCAGTCCTGGGGATTTGTCCACCTTAATATCCTTTAGCTGACCCAACACATCTTCCCTCCATATGTCAACGTGATCCAGACTAAACAAACTTCTTTCTCTAATCTCAGCATTCATCACCTCCCATTCCTCAGTGAACACTGATGCAAAGTAATAATTGAGAATCTCACCCAGTTTCTCAGGTTCGACACACAGCCTTCCTTCCTTATCCTTTAGTGGACCAACCCTTTCTCTGGTTACCCTCTTGCTTTTTATATAAGAATAAAAGGCCTTGGGATTCTCCTTAATTCTGCTCGCTAAAGTTATTTCATGACCCCTTTTAGCCTGCTTGATTCCTCATTTAAGATTGCTCCTACTCTCCCGATATTCCTCCAAGGTCTGTTCTGTTCTTAGCTGCCTGGACCTTATGTACGCTTCCCTTTCCCTCTTGGCTAGTTGCACGATTTCTCCTGTCATCCACGGTTCACAAATCTTGCCTTTCCTATCCCTTGTTTTCAAAGGGACAAGCCTGTCCTGCACTATCTTCAACCTATCTTTGAAAGGCTCCCACATATCAAATGTGAACTTTCCTTCAAATAGCTGTGTCCAAACCACATTTCCCAAGTCCTGCCTAATTTTGATAAAATTGGCCTTGGCCCAGTTTGGTACTGTCCCTTAGGACCACTCTCATCTTTGTCTATGATTATTCTAAAACTTACAGAATTGTGGTCACTATTCCCAAAGAAATACCCCACTGCAACTTCTACCACCTGGCCTGGCTCATTCCACAACACCAGGTCCAATATGGCCCCTTCCCTTTTCGGACTATTGAAATACTGCTCTAGAAAACTTTCCTGGATGTCCCTTACAAATTCTGCCCCATCCAGACCTCTGAAACTAAGTGTATCCCAGTCAATATTTGGAAAATTAAAATCTCCCATCACCACCACCCTGTTGCCTCAACATCTTTCCATAATCAATTTCCCTATTTGTTCTTCTACCTCATGCTCATGTTGGGAAACCTGTAATACAGCCCCATCAATGTAACTGCACCCTTCTTATTTCTCAGCTCCACCCATAACACCTCACTACTAAATCCCTCCGTAGTGTTCTTCCTTAGCACAGCCATGATATCATTCCTGATCAGCAATGCAACTCCATCCCCCCCTTTTACTTCCCTCCCTGTCCTGTCTGAAGCATTTCTATCCTGGAACATTTAGTGGCCAATCATGCCCTTCTTTCAACCAAGTCTCTGTGATCGCAATAACATCATACTCCCAGGCACCAATCCAAGCCCTAAGTTCATCTGCCTTGTACACTATATTCCTTATATTAAAGCATATGCACTTCAGGCCACCAGTTCTTTTGCATTCATCTGCTCTCTGCCTACTTTTCCTCTTGGTAATGCTAACTTCATGATCCTTACAGTTTCCAGTTTTCACCTCACTGTCTAGTGGTCTTCTCTTCTGGTTCCCAGTCCCCTGCCACATTAGTTTAAAACCTTCCCAACAGCCAAGGACATTAGTTCCTCTCTGGTTCAGGTATAGACCATCCAATTTGTAATAGTCTCACCTTCCCTAGAACCGGTCCCAATATCCCACAAATCTGAACCCTTCCCTCCTGCACCTTCGCTCAAGCCACGTGTTCATCCTGCCTATTCTTTCATTTCTACCCTGGCTAGCACCCTGGACAGTCCATCTCCTTTAAAAGTCACTAATTTCCGCACTGATTCATTGATACTGCTGGCTATACCATCTCCAAAATGAACTGCAACAACTTACCTAGGCTTTGTTGGTAGCACCTTCCAAGCCTACAACTTCTATAAACTAGAAGGAGAAGGGCATTAGATTCATGAAAGTACCAGTTACCTTCCATGTTTTATATTATCTTGGCACTTGAAAATATATTATTGTTCCTTCATTATCACTTGGTCAAACTTCAAACTTGCAGTTGAACACATAAAGGAAAATACTCTATCTGTTCCCGTTGTAAAAGTAAAGATCTTATGTTAAATTAAAACATCCTAAACAACACATAGAACCATAGAGTCATATGACACGGAAACAGACCCTTCAGTCAAAATTGTCCATGCTGGCCCAAGTTTCCCAATTAAACTAGTTCCATTTGCCTGTGTTTGTCCTATTTAGCTCTAAACCTTTCATTTTCATGTTCCTGTCGGAATATCTTTTAAATATTGCATCTACTATATCCTTTGGCAGTTCATTCCACACATGAACCACCCTGTGAGTGAAAAATGTTGACCCTCAGGTCCCGTTTAAACCCTTCTCCTCTCACCATAAAAATATGGCCTCTGAGTTTTGAACTCCTCTACCCTAGTGAAAAGACCTTTGCTATTCACCTTATCTTTGCCCCTCATGATTTTATAAACCTCTATAAGGTCACCCTTCAACCTCCTATGCTCTAGGGAAAAAATGTCCCAGTCTATCTATCCTCTCCTTATCACTCAAACTCTCCAATCCTAATACCATCCTTGTAAATCTTTTCTGCATCCTCTTCAATTTAAAACATCTTTTTTTTAATAACATGGCGACCATAACTGTATACAGTACTCCAAAAGTCGCCTCATCAATGTCCTATACAACTGCTACATGACATCCCAGTTCCTATACTGAGTGGTCTGAGCAATGAAGACAAGTGTGCTAAATGCCTTCTTAACCACCTTGTCCAACTGTGACGCAAGTGTCAAAGAACTCCAAACCCTCTGGTTCTCTCTGTTCGACAACACTCCCCATCAAGTGATTAATTAAAGCTCAACTTATCCGCTTTCTCTAAATAAATAGGCTTTGAGATACAAGATTTCCCGAATCACTATGTGTTTATGGCAACGAGATCTATGAATTTAAGATTATGGTTTGCATGGTCAACATGATGAGCTGGATGATCAACATGACAGTCACTCATCAGAAAAGGAAGTAATTTTTATAATCATTGTCCTCAAATATCCTGGTTTATCACATATCTTGTATCCCACTTAATTGTCATCCAACCAATAAGAACTGGTGCAGATCAGCTACTTGATCTGCTATGGTCCAAATAGTGACAATGCATGTTTGTGTTCATGACTTGGCCATTCAATATGAATTTTATCTCTAATGTTACATCATAGTTCCCTTATGTGTACTTGTTTGTTGAAATATACTTTTACTTGGTTGTTTTGTCATTTGTTTTGCTTTTGCTCCTATTAGTTAATTAAATTGTATTGGCAGCTTAATAATAGTGAGGCTCATGCAAAAATTTTGACCTGTCATAACTTTGGTTGGTGACTTTCTAGTCGGAGATAGTGGGATGTATTGCCATCTGCAAAGAAGGGTATGAATAGATTTGTCCAAGTGTTTTATCCTTGATATATTAACTGTCAGACTATTCTTTAACTTCTTGTTGAATTGTTCATTTCCAGCATTCAATTGTAACATGAATGGAAGTGGGTTCCATAGCTTACTTTGTCCTGAGTCCTTATTCAGGTTTAACCAATCAAGCAAAATGAACATAGGTCAATGATCAGACATGAAACAATTGAACAATACTTGAGGACGCAATAAGTATCCAAAAGGAGGTAGATGGGCAAAACATTAACGGTATATTGTAGAAGAATGTAAAGTTGTCCATTCTTGGTAGGAGGAATAAAAAAAAGAATGTAAGTTAAACAGAGAGAGACTGAAAAATTCTGCAGTAAATAAGGATCTCTGGGTCCACGGACATGAATCATAAGATCTTAGTATGCATGCATAGCAAATAATAAGGAAGGCAAGTGGGTGTATTTGTCTTTCTTCTGAGGAGGATGGAGTGAAAATGTAGGGAAATCATGTTACAGTTGTATAGACATTGGTGAGACCACATAGAGTACTGTGTGTAGTTTGGTCTTCTTCCTTAACAAAGAATACACAAGCATTAGATACAGTTAAGAAAATGATCTCTGGGATGGAGAGTTGACTTATGTGGAAAGATTGAGCAGTTTGAGCCATTACGCATTAGAGTTTATAAGAAGATGATTTACATCCTTTTATGATAAAACACTTGAGAGCTGATTTTATTAAAGCAGAAGATTCTGAGGAATCTTGATAGGGTACATGTTAAAAAGATTTTTCATCTTGTGGGAGAATCTGGAACTAAGGTATATAATGCCTTTTTTTTAGAAAGAAAAGGATCTCCCATTTAAGATGTAAGACTCTGGCAATGTTCTGGGGACTTGGGTTCTTGGTGTTGTTTTAAAAGGCCTTGGTGAGGCCACATCCTGAGTGTTATGTGTAGTTTTGGTCTCCTAGTCTGAGGAGGGACATTCTTGTTATTGAGAGTCCAGTAAATGTTCACCAGACTGATTCCCGAGATGAAAATATGAAAAAAGACTGGATTGACTGGATTTGTACTCACTGAACTTTAGAATAATGAGGGGGGATTGCATAGGAACATGTAAAATTCTGATAGGACTGGACAGGCTATATGTGAGGAGAATATTCTTGATGTTGGGAAAATCCAGAACTAGAGGTGAGTCTAAGAATAATGGGTAAGCCATTTAGGACTGAGATGAGGAAGAATTTCTTCACTCAGAGAGTTGTGAACGTGTGGAGTTCTCTACCACAGCGAGCTGTTGAGGCCAGTTTTTTAGATATATTTAAGTGAGAGATAGATGTGGCCTTTGCACTAAAGGGATCAAGGGGTATGGAGAGAAAGCAGGAGTGGGATACTGAAATCACCATGATCATATTGAATGGTGGTGCAGGATTGAAGGGCTGTATGATCTACGCCTGCACCTATTTTCTATGTTCAAATCCCATCACAGAAGAGGGTGGAATTTGAATTTGATAGAAAATTTGGAATTAAGAGTCTAATAATGACCATGAACCCATTGTAGATTGCTAGGAAAAGAACATCTGGTTCATGAATGTCCTTTAAAGAATGAAACTGCCCTTCTTACCTGGTCTGGGCTTATCTGATTCAAGACAACCAGCAATGTGGGTGACTCTTATCTGTCTTCTGGGATGGGCAATAAATGCTAGCCTAGAAAGCAATACCCTCACCTTGTGAAAAAATAAAAAAAACTTCTGCCCCAGAGTCCACAGATTCCCTGATTATCCTTGACTGTGCTTTATAATAAATGTCAGCTATCTCTTATGATTTTTTTTGTTTAGAGTCAAATTAACTTAACATGGACTTCCACGTAATTTCAACAAAGGTATCACTTTTATTTAGAGATATCATAGTTTGGAAGAGTCATTTTGCTCATGTTTTCACTGGTAATTAATTGGTGAAAATAATCATTTACCATATTGTTATTTTGTGGTTATTCAGTTGTTTCCCATTAACATCTTTTATGATGTTCACCCATTCTCTTTTGCTGCTGTGATTCTCAAATTATTTTGCTTTTTATGGTTAGTCATTCTTTCTCCTTGGTCTCTCTCTTTGCCCTTTTAACACATTTTTTGGGTTTCTACTATACATACCAAACGAGTTATTTTACTAATTATCTCACCTTTAACTTAGTTGTTCATCTATTTAGGAACAGGATGTTTTAGGCTGAGATTGTTCATCTTGGTGAAATAATGTCATGTATGCTTTACACTATACCTTTAAAAGTGATCCATTTTTCTAATTAAGTTGTGTTGAAGAGTCTTCCCCTTTGCTTTAGCTCTTCCTTGGTTTCATCAAATTTTAAGTCTTATCCCTGGCTGTTTGGCCATTTTATACTTGATATAAAAAAAAAGTTGGCTGAACGCTTATGCTGTTTAATGTGGCAAGAGTTTAGTACATTACATGTGCAATGTATGAAGTCATTCATTTGGTGTGCTCCATGTTTCTCAAACAATAATCCCTAAATTTATATGCAGAGCAAAGCTGACAGAAAGGCTGTGCACCACATTATCCCAACAGCTCAAAGGTCCTTTTGTAATTTTGTGACAGGAATTTTGTGGTCTAAAATTGTGCAAAATCACGGATTCTTTCAATCATAAGCAAATATTGTACAATTACCTCCTGCTGTAATGTTACGTGGCAACAGCAATTTCTTGGCTTTGCTGGGAAGTTGGCAGGAAGGGTTAATCCAGGATAACAGAATGGATTACTCAGATCTTATTTCACTTTCATATCCTAAAAAGTTATTTCATGAACTGTGTCATTGGTGCATCTATTAGGTCAATTACTCAAGAGATCCTTGTTTGTATGAAAAGACATCTCCAACAATATTTCCCTTATTTTCTAAGTAACTAATACTTATCTAATCACTAACTTTTACTGAATAAATGGGATTTCATCAGCCAAAACTAGGAATTATATCTTGCAAAACCCCATAGAATAGTGAACGAGATGGATGTGGGCACTCAATTAAGTGGGAGGCAAAATGCCAGCTTTCCAACAGCAGAATGGACATTGCCGGTGGATTCAAGGTGAATTGTTCTCATCCGACAACAAGCAATGTAATTATTTTTAATAGATTAACAAGTCGTGCATGTTCATTAACATAACTATGCCATATTATATTGTATCTCTGGAATTAAGTCTGCAGGAAATGAGAGAAGCATGCTTTTAAATTCACTCTTGGCCTTTTAGATTCATAGCTGGAAATGTGTTGCTGGAAAAGCGCAGCAGGTCAGGCAGCATCCAGGGGACAGGAGAATCGACGTTTCGGGCATATGCCCGAAACGTCGATTCTCCTGTTGCCTGGATGCTGCCTGACCTGCTGCGCTTTTCCAGCAACACATTTCCAGCTCTGATCTTCAGCATCTGCAGACCTCACTTTCTCCTTTTAGATTCATGCCTGGATAAAAGTGACATGCAGCAGATGAGGCAGTCTTCATGGTAAATTTTGGAAACTTAGAAACTGCTTGCTTTGCATGATGAGCCTTGTTGAACCATGATTGAAGAGACAACAATGCAAAGAAATCAGGCGGTGGCTGTGCAAATGGAAAAGCATATGGCTAACTGGAAGAGGGAGGGAATAGCTGTGAAAGGGGAATGGGGCATTGCTGACCAATGAGCGAGGGAGGGAGTAAGCAAGCTTACAAAGGCTTGTTTCGGACAGAGGGAGGAAGCTGGAACTTACATGGAATAAATATAAATAATTGCAGACAGTAGGTCCAGCACAAACATGACAAGATGATCAAGGTTTAGGCAAGGAATGGAAGATCCTGAGAGATGAGAGAAATAGGGGGTACAGACAGGTTGAGGCTGTTGGCAAGAAAGTCAAGAATGATGGATTAAAGTTAAAGGTAAAGGAGAACAGTCCTAATATGCTAGGGATTTCCTTAGCATGGCATTGGAAAACCCTCGAAAGTGGCTGTTGGTTGGTCAAAGGTAGGTTGGGGCACAGAAGGCTGATGGAAGAGGGTTGACAGTGAAGGAGGGAAGGTCAAAGATGATTGAGGAAAAGAGGAAGGATGACACTGCAATTAATTCTCTGGAGTAAAACATGAGAATAGGGTGGTCCATGGTGAATTGGTTAGAGATAATGGCTGATGCAAAGTATAAGGCTCCCCATTAGTCATAGCTCAGTACTTAGAAAAATTCAACAAGATCAGGAAGATTCAGCATGGGTATATGAAATGGAAATTAAGTTTAATCATTGTATTGAGGTTTTTGAAGGAGTGGAAGGTGCTGCAGATAAAGGGAAGACACACTGTACTTGGATTTCTAGAAAGTATTTAACAATTGCCATGTAAAAGATTATTTACAAAGTAGGTGCTTATGATATAGGGGTTAACAGGTTAACATGGATAGAAGATTGACAGAGTGGCAGAAAAGAGACAGCATGCATAAATGAGTATTTTTGTGATTGGCAAGATATGATAAGTGTAATCTCAAAGAGGTGTATGCTAGGGCCTCAGCTTTTCACAATTAATGTCAATAACTTAGTTGAATGTAGCTAGGGTATGGTAGCTAAATTTACAGATAAGCAAAGGTGGGTCAGAAAACATTTGATGAAGACGATATAATGAGATTGCAGGTGGATATAACAAGTTAACTGAATGAGCAACAACTTAGCTGATGGAGTATAATATGGGAAATGCAAAGCTTTGGCAGGAAGAATTGTAAAATGTAGCTTACCTAAATGGAGAATGACTTCAAAATTTTGAAGTTCAGAGGGATCTAGCTACATAATTCACAAAATATTAGAATGAAAGTAATTAAGAAAGTTAATAAAATGCTGCCCTTTGTTATGATAAGAATTGAATGTAAAATTTGGCATATTATGCTTTTGTTCTGTTGGGCATTGGTGAGACCACATCTCAAATACTATGCATTTTTGATCTCCTTATTTAAGGAAAGATGTCTAAATATTGGAGGCAGTTCATGGTGGCTTACTAGATTGCTGCCTGAAATGAATGGATTGACTTAAGAGAATAGGTTGAACAGGCTGGGCTTGCTTCCACTGGAGTTTAGAGAGTTGGGGTGACTTAGGTTTAGTATTCAAGATCCTGAAAGATATTGAAAAGGTAGATGTGGAAAGGATAGTTTCTCTAATGGATTAATCCAGAACTTGTGAGTATTGCTTTTAAAATTAGGGGACTCCCATTTTAGGACAGAAATGAGCAAAAATTTTTTCTGCCAGAGGATTGTGAGACTGTGGAACTCTCTGGTTCAAGAAGCATGTGGAAGGTGGGGAGGGGATCATTGAATGGTTTTTAGGCAGATGTGATAGAATCTTGCTCGGCAAGACTGTCAAACGTTGTTGAGGATAGATGAGAATGTAGAATTTGTAACACAAACAGATCAACCATGATCTTATTGAATGGTGGAGGATGAGTGGCTTGCTTCTGATGGAATTTGTATATTAATATATTCATTGAAGTGCTCAGGGAGGAATGGGAGGGAGGGCTTTAAAGACAATGTGCTGACTGGATCTTTAGTTGCCTTACATTTACAGTTCACTTCAGGCAGACAAGATGGGTCAAATGCATCAGTGCTTCTGTTGGCTGTGGTGCAATTGGAGGTAGACTGATGAAGAGTGGTCCAAGGATTCACAAAGAGCAACCTGAATATCAAAAAGAGGTTCTAGGAGAAGGGTGGTCATTCAGCATGGTCAGTGAGATGCTGAGCATGCATGCATAATTAAATGCACCTCAGGCAGACCGCTGACCTGCAAATATCAGGAATGGCTGAGGATGTCAAGGGATTCTATCCTTCACTTCCCTCCCCCCTGACAAGTCAGTTCCTCAAAGAAGATTTGTGTCTCGGTGGACTGGGAGGCAACTCAAAGTCAGTTGGAATTAAACATTTCATTGAAATTCTGTGCATCCACATTGTTCTAGTTCTCCACTTGGTACATGTGTGACGCCTCTCAATCTTTCACTGACAGATGCCTCAGGGGGTTCTACTCAGAGGAGCCAATGACTTTGTGCAATTCACCACTGACCTGGAACAGGCAGCCAGAACTGTAGTGTTAATGTAATTGCTGGATTTGAAAAGTGTGTGGGTCAATTGTCCTGCAAGTTACGCAATTTTCACAGCATGAAGTGGCTCCCACAATTGATCCCACATGTTCCATCTGACAGTGAGGCCCACAACACAAACTCTTATCCTCTCCACTCACATACTTGCTTAATGCACATGTAGTGTGATTTGGGAGTAACTGCACCATGCCTCCCATACTTGTAGAACATAGGAGTTGTTCACGACCATTACAAGGTCTATGCAGGCTAATTTGGCTAGGTAGGAGAGCCTTTCCCTATCATCATGTGGATCAAGGACCGATGGCTGTTTGCAGCTGGATAGGGAAGAACTTGCTACAGGGGCATTGCTGAACCATAAAGCCACTTGTTGTCTGTGCTTGGATATGCCAAAGGTTTTCAATCTGCAGCGAGTAGATAGGGAGTGGTCATATCAGTTCCAAGGATTACAAATTCCTAACAAACGGCCAGACTGATGCTGCTAGGTATGAATAAAGTGATGCTTGTCTTTTTGAATCTGCACATAAGTGCCACACCCCCATCGGGACCATCAGTATGTGAAGAAAAGTTTGCACTGGGAGTGTAGTTCAGAAACCCTTGCACATACTAACAGACTGGGCCAGCAGTCACTGAAGTATGCTGTAAAATATTTCAGTCAAGGTACACCATTTACCAAGAATCTGTTAATTTCATTTAGTCCAATGTTTTAATTTAGAACTATGATTCTAATCAGACTGAAACTAAACCATGAATGTGTTATTGTATGTGCTGTTTAAATATAGCCATAGAGTCATAGAGATGTACAGCACGGAACAGACCCTTTGGTCCAACTCATCCATGCCAACCAGATATCCCAACCCAATCTAGTCCCACCTGCCAGCAAGCAGCCATATCCCTCCAATTCATATACCTATCCAGATGCCTTTCAATGTTGCAATCATACTAGCCTCCACCACTTCCTCTGGCAGCTCCATACATGTACCACCCTCTGCGTGCAAAAGTTGCCCCTTAGGTCTCTTTTATAGCTTTCCCCTTTCACCCTAAACCTAAGCCCTCCAGTTCTGGATTCCCCCATCTCAGGGAAGAGACTTGGTCTATTTATCCGATCCATGCCCCTCATGATTGTATAAACCTCGATAAGGTCATCCCTCAGCCTCCAACGCTCCAGGGAAAACAGCCCCAATCCTATTCAACCTCTCCCTATAGCTCAAATCCTCCAACCCTGGCAACATCCTTGTAAATCTTTTTTGAACCCTTTCAAGTTTCACAACATCTGATAGGAAGGAGATCAGATTTGCACACAATATTCCACCAATGGCATAAACAATGTCCTGTACAGCCGCAACATGACCTCCTGACTCCTATACTCAATACTCTGACCAATAAAGGAAAGCATACCAAACACCTTCTTCACTATCCTATCTACCTGCGACTCCACTTTCAAGGAGCTATGAACCCGCACTCCAAGGTCTCTTTGTTCAGCAAAACTCCCCAGGATTTTACCATTAAGTGTATAAGTCCTGCTAAAATTTGCTTTCCCAAAATGCAACACCTCACATTTATTAAAATTAAACTCCAGCTATCACTTCTCAGCCCATTGGCCCGTCTGATCAAGGTGATGTTGTAATCTGAGGTAGCCTTCTTCGCTGTCCACTACTTCTACAATTTTGGTGTCACCTGCAAACTTACTAACTATACCTCTTATGCTCACATCCAAATCATTTATATAAATGACAAAAAGTAGTGGACCCAGCAGCGATCCCTGTAACACTCCACTGGAAATTCGGCCTCCAGTCTGAAAAACAACCCTCCACCACCAACACCCTCTGTCTTCTTCCTTTGAGCCAGTTCTGTATCCAAATGGCTAGTTCTTCCTGTATTCCATGAAATCTAACCTCGCTAACCAGTCTCCCATGGGTAACCTTGTTGAATGCCTTACTGAAGCCCAAATAGGTGATGTCCACTGCTCTCCCCTCATCAATCCTCTTTGATACTTCTTCAAAAAACTCAATCAAGTTTGTGAGACATGATTTCCCACGAACAAAGCCATGTTGACTATCCCTAATCAGTTCTTGCCTTTCCAAATACATGTACATCCTGTCCCTCAGGATTCCCTCCAATAACTTGCCCACCACCGATGTCAGGCTCACTGGTCTATAGTTCCCTGGCTTGTCCTTACCACCCTTCTTAAACTGTGGAACCACGTTAGCCAATCTCCAGTCTTCCGGCACCTCACCTGTGACTATCAATGATACACATATCTCAGCCAGGAGTTCAGCAATCACTTCCCTAGCTTCCCATAGAGTTCTAGGAATTTATCCACTTTTACGCATTTCAAGACATTCAGCACTTCCTCCTCTGTAATATGGGCATTTTTCAAGATGTCACCATCTATTTCCTTACAATCTATACTTTCCATGTCTTTTTGCACATTAAACACTGATGCAAAATACTCGTTTAGTATCTCCGCCATCTCCTGCAGCTCCACACAAAGGCCGCCTTGCTGATCTTTGAGGGACCTTATTCCCTCCCTAGTTACCCTTTTGTCCTTAATGTATTTGTAAAAACCCTTTGAATTCTCCTTAACCCTATTTGCCAAAGCTATCTCATGTCCCCTTTTTTCCCTCCTGATTTCCCTCTTAAATATACCCCAACTACTTTTATACTCTTCTAGGACTAGAGGGCATAGGTTTAGGGTGAGAGGGGAAAGATATAAAAGAGCCCTAAGGGGCAACTCTTTCACACAGTGGGTGGTGCATGTATGGATTGAGCTGCCAGAGGAAGTTGCATCAAGGCATCCGAATGAGTATATGAGTAGGAAGGGTTTAGAGGGATATGGCCGGGTGCTAGCAAGTGGGACTGGATTAGGTTGGGTTATCTGCTTGGCATGGACGAGTTGGACTGATGTATCTCTATGCTGTGTCTCTATGACTCTATGACCAGAATTTGCACTTGAGCCTGTGGCCCTATAAAATCTCCATACGAATATGACACATCTGTGGGACACATAAAATGACAGGGCTAATATCCATGACATCAATTATTCTATTGAAACATGATTTCTGGAGGAAGTAGGAGAAGGGAAACGGTGAGTGTGTGTCTGGTTCCATTTCATTCACGTCCCCGTCTAATCATCAATACCACCCCATTCATCCACACTCATTTGCACACCCATTCACTCACACCCACACATTCACTAGTACCCATCTTGCACTCCCATTCACTCATGCCTACATGTGCACCCACACAATTGTTTGCCCACATACCCATTCTTCCATACAATCATTCATGTCCCCACACAGCCATTTAACTGCGTACATACACATTCATACAGACAAATGAACATACCCACCCACCTACCTACAACCAAACGCATTCATTCACCGATGGCTATTAAACACCCATAGCCATATAAGCACCTCTTAACCAGTACCTATCCTGCACCCATTCACCCATATTCACCAATGCATCCAATCACTCTTGCCTACCCAGTCAAGCTGTAATTTTTCAACACCCTCACCCATTCACCCATGCTCCACCCAAAATTCTGTCCCAAACATACACCCATTCACCCCCATTTACCCTATGCATTCCCACCCATTCAATTCATCCAAACTATTCTTTCACATCCAACAGCATTCACTCTCACACAGCCAAGATGTTTGCTGATTAATACCTCTGAGGAGTAGTACAAGATGGCTATGAAGGTAGTAATGCCAAGTCTAACATGTCATCTGTTCCAGACTATTCTGTTACCATATGACTGTTGCCTCTGTCCATTCATGGTGGCGGTGACTTGACTCACATCATTACCCCAGCCCCAGTCCCACATATAATAGTCCAACTATTATTGCCTTCCCCAAAACAGCAAGCTAGTTCTCATTCATCTCCTTCCAAATCATTGTGACCCTAAAACCCTCTTTTTGTCCATCCTGCAGACTCACTGCCATGGCTGTAGGCCTCAGACTGTGTAAAACCATGTGATTTGCACTACTCCACCAATCAAAGATTGCTTCCATCCTGCATTTGCTGCTGATATGCAGGAGATAAATGGCCTTTGGCTGGAGGGGCAGCTTTTTGCACAGTCTTCTGGTTACACTTAACTCTATTTTAAAAAATGACTTTGCAGGGCATATAGGACCCCTAGCTTGGCAACATTGACACCCACAGACCATCTGTTGGACAAGTCTTCCCTCATCATAAACCCATATGTTGTATATTAACATGTGTGTCTCACCTTGATAAATGCCTTCTGGAAATCTTAAGTACACCACATCCACAGGTTCTCATTGATCCATGTTGCTTGTTACTTCCTTAGAAAAATTATTAAAATGAGACAAACATGATTTACCTTGTATAATCATGTCAATTGTATCTGAATATGTTGAGATTTTCTCAGTGCACATTATTACCTCCTTAATAATAGTACAAATAGACCATGGGACCTTTCCAGAATCTCACTACTTTTGGAAAATTAAAGCTAATGCAGCTGCTATTTCACTATGATCCTAGAATAAAGTCCATTAGGAGTGGAGGATGTATTGATTGTAACAAGGTCAGCCAGGTGGAATAATAGAATGAGTTCCCTAATTGGGACTGTTAATCTAGTCCATTGCAGAGCCTTGGCTGACCGATATAAACAGGATGTCAGAGTTTCTGTTCACTCTGACAGCTGGCTCTGAGGAAGCTGGATCAGTGTCAAGAACTCTCCATGTGTAAAAAGAAAAGGTGATTTGGTGGCAGGATACTGGCCTCTGTGGAGGACTTAACATCTTTCGGTGCTAGTAATTTTCTAAGTTCCCTTAGCTTGGTTGTTTCCCTTAGTTTATAATTGTTTGATGCCCTCATGCTCTTTCAGCTTTTGAATCACAATTGTTTCTTAGATCATATTTGTATGCTATCTATTGAATGCAAATACAAGATATCTGCTCATTCATCTGCCATTTCCATATTTTCTATTATTAATTCCCCAGATTCACTCTCTAGATGACCACCCCTCACTTTACATACTTGTAGATGTCTGCAGAAATTCTTAGTATATGTTTTTATATTTCTAATTAGCTTTTTCTTGCACTCGTCCTTTTTATTCTTATTGGTCTAGTCCTGGCAGCTCAGTAGTTTGCTAGGCCATTTAAGAATGCAATTAATAGATAACCACATTGCTGTGGCTCTGGAATCGTAGGTGGGCCTGACTAGATATAGTTTATTATTCTTTGCTGCCGTTTTTATACTGTCCAAACTTCTGACCTCCAATGAATCTTTGCAGAGTTGTATACTTTTTCATTCAATTTGCTATTTTGCACCACTGCTCAGTTTATTTACATCAACTCTTTGCACTTCCTTCAGACTTTGTTCTATAACATCTTTGAAATTTAATCACTCTTAGTTTTTCACCTATACTGACTTTCCCTTTCTTTTACCTGACCACCTCCTCCATTTATTAACAATGTGAAATCATCACATTTTTACCCCTCTTCACTTCTGAATAAGGCATATTAGACTTGAAACACTAACCTGTTTCTTTCTCTACGGATGCTGCCAGACTTGGTGATTTTTTTCTAACACTTCTTAAATTAAAAATTATTCTGCAAAGTTAACCAGTGATGATTCCCTTTCGCAACTTCTGTGATCTACTGTATAATATGCTAAAATCATTATAGGAAGTGCTAAATATTAAACTTGTTCCTGATAACTCCTTGGGGAAGGATTTTTAGATATATTGTGAATTGATGAAAAAAAAAGCTATGTGAAGGAATAAGAAGTAAGCGGCATTCTCCTTCGATCTAACACCTTTGTTGAAAATTTTCTTGGTGATCCTGTTGTACAAAAAAGGGGAAACCTTACGGACTTTTCAAGATGTCAACTGATATTTCAGAGATAGATTGAAGAGAATTCCCAAGTAATTTCTCGGCATTCTTAGGCAAATCTTCAGCGTGCTATGGTTGCTAATGCATTGAATTGCCAGCAATTGTCTTGCACACTTATGAAGGACTTTTTATTTTAGTTTATGAATTCATCGGACGTTGATGTGTAGGACATCGCTAATTGTTCATCTCTAATTGCTCTTGAGAAGATGATGATGAACCAAATTCTTGACATGTTAATCATTTACTAGGCTATTTAAGGAGGCAGTTAAAAGTTAACGACAATGCTGTGGTCCTGGATTCAGATAGAAGCCTGACTGGATTTAGATGGTAGATTTCCTTTCTTACACAACTTCAGTGAACTAGTTAGTTTCATGGTCTATGTTTTGATAAATGATGTTGAACATCATGCAATCATCTACAAATATCCCAGTTCTGATCTTATGATGGAGGGATGGTCATTGAAGAAGCAGCTGAAGATGGTCAGGTCTAGGACATTCTCCTGAGGAACTCCTACGATATTGTATTGATAACTCAAAATTTGTTGAATAAACTGAAGTTAAATTGTTTTGTGCAAGGGCATAGAAAACATTGGAGCAATCTTGTGATAATGTCACAGAGCCTCAGATCACTGATATAAATACCATAGTGTGGGTGGGGTTAGAACAGATTAGAAGGAACATTCTGGAAGAGACAATAGAATAAAACCCTCTGGAAGAAAGACAGAAAGCTACTGGACATGAATACTCAAAGAACTCATTAGTCATTACCCAATATGCTGTAAATCACAGCCTGGTATATTGATGATTTCAGTGTACAGTGACGTTTAGTATTTAATGTATAATGAATAATGTTATATTGAAAACCAAGTGTGAAGACAGTCCTTGACTTTGCTTTCTCCTCGACAGTCTGTCTTGAACCCAAACTCATTACCATGGCATCAAACTGCATAATAAAAGGTGGTGGAATGGGATTTCACTACCTAGAAAATTGTGGCAGCAGTGAAGATCAAAAAACACACCTGAGATTATCTAGAGGAGAGAAAGACTGAAAAAAAATTCAACAAATTGTCAGTACAACTTTAAGACAAGCCAGCAGTCAGAAAAAAAGACATTGAGCTGAACAGCAGCTATGAAGGAAGCATCGCTGAATTGAAACTCCTTCAGAGAAACAACCAGAGCACTGCAAATCTTAAATAGCCTTTAACTGCCATTAACAGGTCAAACAAACAGTTAAAAATACATTGAAAACAATAAAAGCCAGCTAGCAGTTAAATGGGGGATTCCAAACTGAGTACCCAAAACAAAAATGCTGATTATCAGACACCCAAAATAGATTTGATCCCCTAAGGGAAGGGCCGAAGAAAGGTTAGTTTTCAACTGAATAGTAGCCTCAGGAAGACAGATAAGACTCATAACAGTGAGTTAATATAGCGAAAACATTACCAACAGCAAATTAAGTTAATTCTTTAAGTACAGGTTTAGAGAAAAGCAATTGGAAAAAGGAAAAAAAAACACAGAGAATAGCAGAGAATAAATAAAGTCAGCAACTTTACTTCATGTGTTACGATACCTTGTTATCGATTTTTCTTACCACCAATTGATTTGGGTGCATCAATTCAAAGATCTGAACAGGGATGGGAGAGATAAGGGAAAATGTAAAGGTAAAGTCCTACTAGGCCATAGGTCTGTTTTCCCATTAGAGATGACTGGTGATGGCATAACTTAGGGGTCACCGTGCCTTTTGTGAGGGGAAAGGTTGAAAAGTATCCTTCATGGTAACCTCAGCTGGAAATTGAACCATTACTTGTTGGTATCATGCTACATCACAAACAGCTGTCCAACCAACTAAGCTAACTGATTATAAATGCCACAAGAGAGGAATTAGAAAGACTAGTACAAAACACAGAGAATACATGAACATGAACACTCAAAGAAAATAGATTACTCAATACCTAATGTGACGATATATCAGAGTCTGGTATATCGACAATTACCATGTATAGCACTATTTAGTATTAATGCATAAAAATTGTGGGGGTTGGTCAAATCAGTTGGTTGGATAGCCAACTTATGATGCAGAGTAATACCAACAGCATGGATTCAATTCCTGCACCAGTTGAAGATCATGAAGAACTCTCCCTCTCAACTTCTCCCCTTGCTCAAGGTGTGGTGACTCTCAGGTTAAACCACTAGTCATGTATATGTCTCTCCCTCTCTCTTTCTAATGAGAGAGCAGCCCTATGATGACTTTATCTTTACCTTAATAGATAATGTCACTTGGAAGTATAACTCTTGACTTTGCCTTCTCTTTTACTGGTCTGTAAAGAACTCAAACTCATGGTGTGGCATCAAGTTTCATCATCATCAATAACACTAGGTTAAAGGAAACACACCGACTTATCAACAACATTTTCTGTTATTACATTTGCCAGAGAAGAGGAAAACAACAACCAACTCCCATTTCTGCACATAATGGTGGAAAGAATGACTAATGGTCAATTCCAAACCAAGGTATACAGGAAGGCAACCCACACAGACCATCCCAATGCCCACAAACAGAGCTATATCAGAACACTATTCAAATGAGCAGTATCTCACTGCAGCTCCCTTGGAACTACGTGAAAAATGAAGAACACCTCCACAACGTTTTTGCAAACAACGAATACCCAATCAATTTCATCTACCGATGCCTCCAGAACAGATAATGTAATGAAGACACAGTACAGCCGAATACACTGGTCACCCTACCTTATATTAAGAACATCTTGGAAATGATAAGATTTCAAAGACCACTCAGGATCATGGTAGCACACAAACCTACAGCCATGCTATGCCAACTGCTGTCAAGGATGAAAGACTCCATACTCGTAACATACAGAATCAACATAATATACAAAATTCCATTAAGTGACTGCCACAAACACTACATAGGACAGACTGGAAGGAGACTAGATACCAGAATACATGAGCACCAACTCGCAGTAAAACAACATGACCAATTCTCACTCATCTCCATACATTCAGCCAAGGAGGGCTGTCAATTTGACTGGGATAATAGAACCATCTTGGGACAAGCTAACCAAAGACACACACAGAAATTTCTGGAGGCCTAAATCTGGAACGCTATCAACAGGCACGTAGAAATGGATCCTCTATACCTGCCACTGTGAAGCAGGACTGGAAATGATACAACCCACCATAACAGACCGGGTCAGATAAATATTGAGCGGAATAGTACAAAAACGCTTCATCAGAAGGTGCACTGGTGATGCTATCTAGAAAGGTGACAAAACATCTGCATCCAAACCAATCAGCTCAGCGGGCAAACCAATAGTCGCATTGTCAATCAATTTTTACACAATAATAATTGCGTTTTGAAAGGCAGCATGTATTTGAATCGTGTAACTTTTTTTTTGTGTTGTCATTGTCTCTGCTCTTACCTATTCAAAGATTGATCACAGGTTCTTGACACCAGGAGGAGTAAAGTCTGTGCATTTCACTGTACTTCTTTTCCTTGATTTTCATGCATTTCTTCATGTTTTAATTTCTTCATTGCCAGTACAAGCCCTCTGTCAATCAAATGTAATTGTCATGCATCATCCATTGGTCTCATACAGCTCTCTCACCATCAGGTAAAGCAACTGAATGTCAGCTATTTGCAAGAGAAGATCAAGGGAAATAAAATAAGTGGACAGAAGAGCATATGCACACTTTAATAAATTTACACACATACTCACTGCCCCTTTATTTTGTGCCTCACTGGATCCCTCCCCATTCCTGTAACATGGTATCTTCACTGCAAAGCAAGATGGAATTCAATATTTTCAATTTATCATTTCTTGTTTGGCAGCAAACTGATGTATTTTCTAATTAACATTGTCCTTCTTACTCTGTAAATTCTGCTATATAATACAGGAAAATCAAAGTCATTGACAGTGTCTTGTACGAATTAGATTTCCAGTGTGTTCATGTTTTCAAAAGTCATCTGTGTTGAACAGAATTTAGCAAAATATGTTAGGTTGGATTTTTTAACCACTGTTTACACTCGCAATTGACAATTGACTTTAATGGGTCTTTGCACACTGAATATTTCTGTTAACCAACTATTCAAAAAGCATCAATGAACCTTTGCAAATCTGGAGTCAATTGGATTCACAGGGAAAATGCTCCATTGGTTAGAATCACACCAAGCACAGTGGAAGATGGTTGTTATTTTTGGAGGTAAGTCATTTCATGTTTAAGAGTTTCTCAAGGGAGCGTCCTGGGCTTGACCATCTTCAGCTGTGTCATCAATGACCTTTCATCCATCATAAGATCAGAATTGGGATGTTTACGTTTGATTCCACCATATTTAACACCATCCATTGAAATATGGAAAATAGAAACAGGAGTAAGCCATTTGGCCCTTTGACCCTGCTATACCATTCATTAGGAACATGGCTAATCATCCAATTCAATAGCCTGTTCCCGCTTTAACCCCCTTTTCTTTATTCCTTTGGATCCAAGTGCCATGTCCAGCTCGTTCTTGAAATTATGCAACAATTTGGCCCTGACTGCTTTCAGTGGTAGCAAATTCCACAGGCTCACCACTCCCAGAATAAACTTCTCATTTCAGTCCTAAATTGTTTACTCCGTATCCTTAGACCATGACCCCTGCTTATGGACTCCCCCATTATTGGGAATATCCTTTTTGCACCTACCTACCCTATCTCAGAATGTGGTAGGTTTCTATGAGATTCCACCCATTCTTCTGAACTCCAGTAAATATTAGATTAGATTAGATTACTTTACAGTGTGGAAACAGGCCCTTCGGCCCAACAAGTCCACATTGAACCCGGGTCTCTGGCGCTGCGAGGCAGCAGTGCTAACCACTGTGCCACCGTGCCGCCCACGTGCTCCTAACCAATTTAACCAAATATGCTCCTAACCAATTTAACCTCTTCTCATACATCAGCCCTGCCATCCCAGGAATTAGTCTGGTAAACCTTCGTTGCACTCACTGTGTAGACTGAACATCCTTCTTCAGATAAGGACACCAAAACTGCACACAATATTTCACATGTGGTCTTACCATCTCTACTCCTGTACTCATATCCTTTTGCTACAAAGGCCAATGTACCATTTGCCTTCTTCACTACCTGCTGCACTTGCATGCCTTCAGTGACTGATGTTTGAGAACACCCAGGTCTCATTGCACAATTCCCCTCTCAATTTACAGCCATTCAGATAATAACTTATCTTTATGTTTTTGCTCCCAAAATGGCTAACCACATATTTATCCACATCATATTGCATCTGCCATGAATTTGTCCATTCACCCAGCTTGTCCGAGTCATACTGAAGCATCTTTGGATCTGCTTCATAGCTCATCCTCCCACCCAGCTTTGTGTCATCTGCAAACTTGGAGATATTATATTCACTTCCCTTATCTAAATCATTAATAGATATTGTAAATAGCTGAGGTCCCAGCACTGATCGCTGCAGTAGCCCACTAGTCACAACTTGCTATTCAGGAAAAGACCAGTTTATTTCTACACTTTGTGTCCTATCTATCAATCAATTTTTATTCAATTCAATACCATGCTCCCAATCCTACATGCATTAGTATTACATGCTAAGCTCTGATACGGGGTTTTGTTGAAAGCCTCCTGAAATTCTAAGCAAACCACATTTACTTACTGCCTCCCCATCATCAACTCTCCTCATCAAATTCCAGTGGATTTGTCAAGTATGTTTTATCCTTTTGCAAATCCATGCTGACTGTGTCTGATGCTGCCACTGTTTTCCAAGTGCTCAGATATTAAGTGTTTTATAATGGACTCTAGCATTTTCCTCACTACTGATACCAGGCTGACTGGCCTGTAATTCTTGGCTTTCACCCTGCCTCCCTTTCTGAAGAGAGTGGTTACATGAGCTATCCTCCAACCTGTAGGAACTGTTGAAGAGTCAAAAGAATCTTGAAGGATGACCACCAATACATCCTCTACTTCTATGACCACATACCTAACTACTCTGCAATATAGATTATCAGGCCCTGGGGACTTAACTGCCTTCAATACCATCAATTTTCCCAACACCACATCCCTACTAGTACTTATTTGCTTCAGTTCCTTCCTCTCACTAAACACTGTGTTCTCCAGTATTTCTGGTATGTTATTTCTGTCCTCCTTTATGAACAGAGATTTAACATATGTATGTTCTCAGCTCCTCAGATTCTTAAGCAATGAGACCTGGATAATAACTAGGTTTGAGCTGACAGTTGGAAAATTACATTCATGCCATGTAACTGGCAGGCCCTAACTATCAACATTCAACCGGCATTATCCTGGGGGGGTTATCATTGACCAGAGACTGAACTGGACTTGCTATATGAATACTGTGGCTACAAGAGCAGTTCAGAGGCTAGGAATACTGCAGCAAATATTTTACCTCCTACTTCCCCAAAGCCCATTTACTAATCTACACGATGCATGTTAGAAGTGTGATGGAATACTAACCACTTGCCTGAATGAGTGCAGTTTCAGCAACACTCAAGGAGACTGACATCATCCAGGACAAAGAAACCCACTTGTTTGGCAAAACATCCACAAGCATCCACTCCCTCTACCGCTGATGCTCAGTGTGAGATATATTGCAGAAATTAGCCAAGGCTCCTTAGCTAACACCTTTCAAACTCATCATCGTTACCGTCTAGAAGATCAAGGGCAACAAATACATGGGAACACCAGCACCTGCAAATTCTCCTCCAAGCCACTCACCATCCTGACTTGAAAATATATTGTTCTCCTTTCATGTTGCTGGGTCAATATCTTGGAATTCCCTCTCTAATGGCAATTTTGGTGTACCTACGTCAAATAGAGTGCTGCAGTTCACAAAGGCAGCTCACCAGCACCTTTTCAACAGCAACTATCAATGTGCACATCTTATAGGTTAATTGTAAAAGACTGCATTTATCAGGTAAGTCATGCAATCTCATACTGTTTGATGTATTGGAATAGGTGTGTCACATCCCAAAACAACATCATCACACATCTTTTAGAGGAAGAGTACATCTTGGATTTATGATTGCTCCTTTTACTGTGCTGATGTGAAGCCTAGTAATTTCCATGTCCAATAATGATGAGCACTCTTAGGTTAATTAAAATAGCACTACAGTAGCCAGGCAATCTTAATGGAAAAACTGTTGAAGTCAGTAGTAATAAAATTGGATGATGTCAAAAACAAGTGGCTGATCTAATTCCACTAAGTTTTCTAATAGGTGGGTTGGATTAAAAGGACCTGTATTGTGAGGAAAGGTATTGAAGATGATACTCTTGGGAAACTTTATGATGAGTCAAATCTCTAACCGAGCAAGTTAACAATTAGCACAATTGAACAATTCCAACACTACTGGCAAATGAAAGAAAGAAAGCTAGACTGAATCAGAGTTAAAGTCCTGATAAATACTGAGAGTGGAATTAGAATGAAATGAGAGAAGTTGTAGAAAATAAAAGCACTCAGATTGGCTCTCTTTAAAAAACTTGAAAACTGTGAATAATGGAACATAATGCTAAGCAAATGTAAAGAAAGTGACAAACCTCAAGAGACTGCCTAAAATGTGTACTGGAGCTAAATGTTAAACTAGTAGTGAAGGATTTCAAAAGAAACAGTAGCAATACTAGTCAATAATAAAATAGACAGAGAGCAGTACTAATACACTATGGAACAATGGAAATATTCTCCATCATAAAGTTAGAAGTAGCGATAATCGCTGTGCAATTATCAATATTAGTATCTTTCGTGATTCCTCAGATACTGAAACAACATCTGTACAAATGCAGCAAGACTGTGTTGGGCTAATAAGTAGCAAGTAACATTCATGCTGCACAAATGCCAAGCAAGGACTAACACCAAACTAAAGTGAATCTAACCATGTCCCTTTGGTATTCAGAGCTTTGGTGACCATTGCTGAATCACCGACTATCGACATACTGTGAATTATCACTGACTTATACCCTTAGCAGACTTGCCATATAAATACTGTTGCTGCAAGCAGTGGTCAGAGACTGAGAATTTTTCTGGGAGTAGCTCACCTCATAACTCTGCAAAGCCAAACCACTAACTACGAGGCACAGGATAAGAGTGTGATAGTTTAGTCCCAATTTGCCTTGATGGTTATGGTTCTAAAAAATGCTTGAGAAACTCAGCATCATCATGAAAAGCAGTTCGGTTGGTCAGCACTCTAACCACCGTGATTAACTTTCATTCCCCTCCACCAATAAAAGGTAGGGGCAGCAGTGTGTGCTATGTAGAAGATGCACTGCACTACTTTCCAAGACTCCTTCAACAGTACTTTCCACAACTATGATTTCAATAATCTAGAAGGAGAAGAACAACAGGTACATGTGAATACTTCCAACTGAAAGTTGCCCTCCAAGTCACCATTCTGACTTGGAACTATGTTATGTTACTTCATTGTCTCTGGGCCAGAATACTGGACATCCCTAACATCACTGTGGATGCACATCCACAATATGGACTGCAGCAGTTCAAACAAGTGACTTATCACCACCTTCTCATGTGCAATTAAGGATGAGCAACAAATACTGGCATTGCCAGAGACATTCATAACCCTGGAAAGAATAATAAGAAAATAAGTGCCAAGAGAATCTAAATCATATCCACTCCAAACCCCTTGTTTCTTGCTTTAAAAAATGTGCCCCCTGTTTATTAACCCTTCTACTAATGAGAAAGATATCTCCCTTGGTATACCTCAATCAGATTCCCACATAGCCTTTTCTGCTCTAAGACAAACAGCCCAGTCTAACTAGTCTCTCTTGATAGCAGAATCACTCCAGCCCAGGCAACATCCTGATACATCTGTTCTGCACCCTCTCTAGCACAATTGTGCCCTTTGCTTGTGAGGAAGCCCTACCTCAAGAAGCTGAAAGCTAAACAGGTTGGCTTTTTGGGTGAGGAGATGTGGCAAGTGGTCTGGGGACCAGTTTGGGAAAAAAAAGATGGAAATGGAGAATCTGCGTTGAGATTGAATGGATTCCAATGAACAGGAAAGGGAATTTGCAAGGCATATGTCCCTTGTTTTTTTCCCACTGATTTGTCTGTCCCCCAACCCAACATGCTTGATGTCTTCTTGCTATGCTGAAAATTGCAAAGTCAGGAAGCAAATCTTAAGTCACCATTAACTGGGATTTGCATCAACTGGGGTAAGGGCAGGCGTGTTGCCCTCTGGCTCGTTTGTCTCCTGTAAAAGTTTCAGATACGTTGAAGGCATGGAAGACACCTAGGGAATTTCACATGGACCACTGCCCACCTACCACCCATCACCTACAACCTGCACCCCACTGACATGGGGTCTGTCCATTGTCTGAATGATAACTTTTGTTCATTTTCTGAAAGAACTGTAGTTTCATGTTCATATTTAGTAATGTGTGAAAGTAAGAGAGAAGAGAATGATCACACCTAAATTATGAAGTTAGAGAATGGAGTACATTCAATCAACAACATTTGCATTGTGAGTGTCAGAAATATTTGAATGATACACTAAAGATAAAAGAAAACAGCAGGAATTTTTGTTGAACAGAATGAAGTGCATTTCTTCTGGCTGAGGTAATGACTTTGTGCCTTTGTCTTAGCTAGAATCACACCATGAAGGGTAAGGTAATTCAAAGCATGTTCTGCCTTACCTGGCTGAAAATGCAAACCCTTCTTGCAGTCGGAACCTAACAAAAACCTCAACATCGGGAAAACCTAAAATGCACCATTGTTTTCTATGCCCTTAGCTGAACAATGTCTGGTGCTGGCATTGATTCAGGAAACAAGTTTTGGCATTTTCGAAGGAACTGTATTGCTTTACATAAAGGAACTAATTATTTTCCAGTTTCCAGAGATATGGTGCAGTTTGCTATTCTTGCATGAGTGCAAAAACACTTAACCCAGGGAGCCACTATAAAGTGAAGAAAGTCATCCAGAGAACCCTTATAAACCAAAATAAATCATCCAGAGAGTCCCACTTGTGCTGAAGAGCTAGGACTATAAAGAAGATTAAAAGAAAGCATTTCTCCTCAACTTGTCAGTGTGAGAAATGTGAGACTATCATTGGAAAGATAACGCTGAAGCAGTGTGGTTAGTTTGTTTGGAGAGTGTTATAGGCAAAGGTTGCAGTTTATGCTTTGTAAAGCAGTGAATGCAAAATATTTTTAGAGGACAACTTAAAATGTTCATGTTAACCACTTAAAATTAAACAAGCACATTGACATTAATGTCACATGACAATCCAGCAGCTTCCACACTAATTAATTTCAGAGACATTTTTCTTGTGCTGTTTGAAAATGATTGCCATCAGACTTATAACTGAAGGTGTCTTCATTTCTGCATCGTTTAGAAAAATTTGACTTTCTGACACACAGAATAAATACAAGAATCTTGAACAAGATGAAAAATAAGCCAAAGAACTATGGATTGAAATAGTGTTCTTTGATGGAAGATCTTTGTATCTTTACTTGATGGCATAGAGTGCACAGGAGGGAATCTTTGAAATTTATGGGCTTATGATGTTGTCAGCTTGGGCAATATGATCTCAGGAGTAGTTCAAACGAGTGTTTGAAGCAGAATACACTCAGATTTACATGAAAGGAGCTGAAAATAAAAAAGCTGTGACTTGGGAACAGCCTCAGCAGTTGCACTTTTTCTCCTATTTACATTGATGCAAGAAGATGATTTGTTATCATAGCCTAGCACAAACTAATATAAATAGATTTTTTTTATCACTGATGTTGTTTGCCCATTGCCTACTCAACATTTGTTAGATATAAAAACACGTTCTGTTTTTATATCTAACAAATGTTGTGTAGGCAATGGGCCGCCTCCATGGCTAATGGCATTTTAAAACAAGAAGAGTTGCTTGAATTAAGCATGCTCCATGTGACACCTTGTCAACTGAGGAAACAAGAATTGCATGGTGACCATTTAAAGATAGACTGCATTTGTTAAAAGGGAGGTGCATGTTCATCAAATGATCACTGGAGAGCAAGTTATCAAAGCAGCAATCTGTGTGACATTCTCCTCAGCTGTCCTAATTTCCAGTACAGCCATGAGGTGATTGTGGGGCATTTGAAGAATAGGAACGGATCCTCTTTTGCTCTCATGAATTAAAGATGGCCCATTCATCTGAAGCAATGGAAATAGATGGGAGAGCAAATCTTTGCAAGTTATATCGTTCCAAGGACCTAATACTGGAAATATATAATAACCTTACTAAGCTGCCAATGCAAGACTGACCTTCATATCTCTTGGTCTCATTACAACTCTGCATTGTTCTATTTTAGCCCATCTCAATCAATCCTTTCCTTTCCTGTTTTGCATGCCTCTAGCTCATCAGAAAAATCAGTTCACTACAACTCCTTCTGCTTACAGTTAAATGATCAACACTGCTACTGTCCTCTCAACTATTTTCTATTCTTGACTACACTTGATGTTTCTTCCTCTTATTGTGCATGGTGTACCAAGCTGGCATATATATCTTCATCAAAGACATGCACTAACCCACTGTCTCTCTTCCTGCATGGGAATCTAGTACACAAGCAAATGAACAGAAGGATGAGACTATAATCATAGACACCAGTGGCAGAAATGGTCATTGCTGTCTTAGCTGAAAGAGAACATGTAGTATTCAAGAAAGAGTCTTGAAACCATGCAATACAGAGTGGTGCACATTTACTCTTTCTCTTCTCCTTTTGGTTAATCCACACACGTTCTCAACACAGTAACCTAGTTCTTTATGGCCCTGCCAGTCATGCTGACAGCCTTGACTCAGTTATAGTCTTTTAAGTCAAAAGTTGTGGGTTTAACTTCTCCTCAATGGGCTTCAGTGCAAGTCTGGCACTTCAAGACAGCATTGTGGGAGCACTGTGCTGTCAGAGCCACTGTCTTCTATGTCAGACATTTAATGGAGGCTCCACCTGCCATTTTAAATACGTGAATAAATGTGTCAAAGAAGAGCAGGGACTTTACTCAGTATCCTTGCTAATATTTATTCTTCAACCAGTACCACCAAAAAAGCCATTTAATCATTTAACTCAATGCTTGTAGGATACTGCTGCACATAAAGTATATGCCATATTTTCTGAAATTACAACACTGACAACAATTCAAAGAACTTCATCGATAGTGAGGCATTTTGCAACATCCTGAAACTATGAATAATAATATATAAATGCAAACTCTTTCTTTAATCACTGTTGCTTCTGTTTGGCATTACATTAGCATTACATGCTATCTCTTGCCTTTGTTCTGGGTTCTACATACTGCTATACAGAGTGCTTTTTTCAGTTGCATTGTCATTTGCTCTTAACTTTCCAAGTCTTACCTGCCAGGTATTTTCCACTAAAATTCAGTGAGTCTTGTGCTCTTGAGTCACAGTTGCTCAAGCAGTATCAAATTAGATCTGAAAACCTTTTGACTCTGATATTCCTTCAGTTGCTTCCATGTCACTTAATGTATTGACGTAAGATTAAATAAAATTGCCTTACAAACACCATGGATTTCAAGATTCAGCCTTCAGCAAGTTAAATTTTACTACCAGCAAATGTCTGAGTGCCAATACAAGTGCAACATATGTTGGAAGCTGACCTCATTCATGTTATTGAAGAAGGCCACTGAACTCTTGAATAATCTAGACAATCAATAGCAGAAGGACCATTATGAGGAAGATATGATGTCAGAAGTCTGATGGATAGCTAATAGTATACCTGCATTTAAGCAATCAGGTAGAACATGTCCAGGAAACTGTTGACTGGTCAGCATAATGTAGGATAGTTGATAGGAAAGGTAATGGAATCTCTACTAATGAGAAAATTGAAAAATGTCAAGAAACCCAAACTATAATAATGAACAATAGCATGAATATCAAAAGGGAAAGTTGAACTTAACCAACCTAATTGAATTCTTAGAGATAACGTTTTCCTCCTCTCCTTTTCCTACATTCATCTATTCATTCTAACTTGAACAGTTACGTAATTTCTTCCTCAATCAGTAATTTTGAAGAGATTTCTCCTGCCCTCTGTTCTAAATCTCTTAAGTTTGGTTTAGTACCAGAAGTCCCTCAAGTTGATTTCAGTAACTTTTGGAAACTATCTTCAACTCTACTTATTTACCTCTCACAATTTGGAAAATTTCTATGACGTCACCTATATTTTATATTGTTGAAGTGAAAATGATTTAGTTTTTCAAGTCATTCTTCATTTTTGCATTCCCTTTTACTAGATAACATCCTAATGATCTGAATTGTATCCTTCGGAACATCTTAAGATGCTCGTTGAAGTGTGAACTCCAATATTGCAACAATACTTTGACAAAGGTTTACTATTATAAATGTTTTGTTGTTAAATTCCACAGAATTTGTTTTGAAGAAAGAACTTCTCCTCAGGTTTAATCTACAAAACTTTAAAATCATACTCTCTGTATCAAAGTAACAAGTATTTTATTGTAACAAGTATTTCATTCTCCAACATTAATAGGAATAATATTTTTAAGATTTACTTCCAGTATTTCTGTGATCCCAGCTGATGTTATTTCTACACAACTCAGATTCCAGCCTTAAATATGGCTTGATAAATCATATGTTGTGTTTTTGTTTCTTTTGGTTTTAATAAGGAGGTATTCCACCGAAACATAAATACGCAATGCTGCCGATTTGGGTTTAACAAGAAAGCAGAAGTTTAATGCACAAAATAATTGAGTATAAAAACAATAAAACAAACTATTTACATGAGGCACAAAACTCAAGATTTTGAAACACGTCGTAAAATATAACCTCATTAGTCCAAACAACACTCTTCATGGTCCTCACACAAGAAAGTATTTCTTTTATTTTCATCCGTATAGGGATTAATTTATCTGTGGCTTCAACTCTCCATTTTGACAGTATGATAGCCTCTTCCTGGAGTCTTTGTGCACTTGAACTTTTTCTTGTCAGCTTTAAATAACCCCTTTAGGGTTTTAACCCAACACTTCTGGTCTGGAACTTTTAAAATGAAATCCTAACACTGAGGTAACCGCTTCCTTAACAGTCTTACAACTATTTCCTTTCTTCAGGAGGGATTGTTTTCCTCATTCAGCTCCAGGTAAGACATCTGCCAACTCTCCCAAACTGAAACTAAATAGCTTAGTGAATTTTGAGATGATTTGTAGCTCAGGTTGAGGTTCTGGATGTAGGTTTGCTTGCTGAGCTGGAAGGTTCATTTCCAGATGTTTTGTCACCCTACTGGGTAACATCTTCAGTGGACTCAGGTGAAGCACTGCACACGATTCCTGCTTTCTATTTATATGTTTGGATTTCTTTGGGTTGGTGATGTCATTTCATGTGGTGATTTCATTTCCTGTTCTTTTTCTCAGGGGGTGGTAGATGGGGTTTAACTCGATGTGTTTGTTGTTAGAGTTCTGGTTGGAATGCCATGCTTCTAGGAATTCTCGTGCGTGTCACTGTTTGGCTTGTCCTAAGATGGATGTGTTGTCTCAGTCGAAGTGGTGTCCTTCTTTATCTGTATGTAAGGATACTCGTGAGATAGGGTCATGTCATTTTGTGGCTAGTTGGTGTTCATGTATCTTGGTGGCTAGTTTTCTGCCTGTTTGTCCAATTTCGTGTTTGTTACAGTTCTTGCACGGTATTTTGTAAATGACATTAGTTTTGCTTGGTGTCTGTATTGGGTTTTTCAAGCTCATTAGCTGCTGTTTTAGTGTGTTGGTGGGTTTGTGGGTTACCATGATGCCAAGGGGTCTGAGTAATCTGGCAGTCACTTCCAAGATGTCTTTGATGTAGGGGAGAGAGGCTAGGGTTTCTGGATATGTTTTGTCTGCTTGTTTGGGTTTGTTGCTGAGAAATCGGCGGACTGTGTTCATTGGATATCCATTCTTTTTGAATACCCAGTATAGGTGATTTTCCTATGGTCTGCGTAGTTCCTCTGTGCTGCAGTGTGTGTTGGCTCATTGAAATAATGTTCTGATGAAGCTTCATTTTTAGCTGCTGGGATGATTGCTTCTGTAGTTCAATATTTGGTCTGTATGTGTTGTTTTCCTGTGGACGCTGAGTTGAAGTTGCCCATTCGCTGTTTGCTCTACTGTGACATCTAGGAATGGCAGTTTGTTGTTGTTTTCCTCTTATTTAGTGAATTTTATGCCAATAAGGATATTATTGATGGTCTTGAAAGTTTCCTCTAATTTATTTCATTTAGTGATGACAAAGGTGTCAACCATGTAGTGGACCCAAAGCTTGGGTTGGATGGTTTACAGAACTGTTTGTTTGAGTCTCTGCATTACTGCCTCTGCTAAAAACCCTGATATTGGAGATCCCATGGGTGTTCCATTGGTTTATCTGTAGGTTTTGTTCTTGAAGGTGAAGTGTGTGGTAATGCATAGGTCCAGTAGCTTGACGATACTGTCCTTGCTGATGAAGTTAGTGGTGTTTGGTGTATGTGTCTTTGGGTCTTCTAATGTGTAGTCAGTGTTTCCTTGGCCAGGTTAATGTTGATTGAAGTAAACAGGGCTGTTACATCAAATGAGACCATTATTTCATCCTCTTCTACCTTAGTGTCTTCAGGAATTCTTGGGTGGAGTGGATGGAGTGGTGTAAGTCTCCTACTAAGTGTTTTAGTCTTTAGCGTGTAGCTCAATTCAATTTAATTCTACCCTCAGCACGCCCCTACCAATGCTTCTATCCACAGGAGCATTAGTTGTAAAATCCGTATTTATCAAGCTTCCTCCCCCCAGGGCCCTGGGACTGCCAAATCTGGCCCCCCCGGCTGTATAAAGGCCCTGGTAGGTATTGCCGACAAGTCCGTATCGATTTAATTTAAAAAGGGTCATTATGTCTTATAGTATGGTTCTGGTTTCTGGTGCACCACATTTCTGAGATAACCTTGGGGGATGTGCTCCATCACCAATCTATGCCACCCCATGAGACCCGGGTTTTTTTTCTGAGATCCAGTTCATTAAAATGTTCTTCCTTGCACAGTGTGTGAGAATGTTAAATAGACTCTTCCCACGCTCATCCAACGAGGGCAAATTTGCAATCCCAAAAGAAGGGATATCGGATCCACCTTAACCTCAATTCCCAGAATCCCCTCCCACTCACTAACTATGGCACCCCAATATTCACGGATCCTGTAACATGACCGTAAACAATGCATAAGGGTGCCTGTGCTAATTTTATATTTAGGACATCCTGGAGACGCTCCTTTCTTGAACTTTGCCAACCATTTTGGAGCCCTATGGGCCCTGTGAAGAACCTTGTGCTTTATTACATATCAAAATTTTCTTCACATTCTCACATATGTCCTCCCATATGTCAAATGAAATTTCTTCTTCTCGTTCCTGACTCCGGACTCCATAAAGTCTTTCCATATCCTCCACAGCACTCCCTCTCTGTAAATGGAATAGAGTACTGATCGAGAGAGTGCCCACACACTGGAGCACTCTTCTCTCTATATCAGAAGTATAGGACTGAGCCAAGACCGTCGTCATTCTCTGTATGTAGTCCCTAATCTGGAAATAACGGAAGAGGTCTCTACTAGATAGCCCATATTTGTGATGTAATTGGTCAAAAGACATCAGGACTTTTCCCTCAAATAAATCTCCCAAACAGGAGACTCCATTGACCTCCCATGCCTTAAAGCCGGAGTCCATTGGCCTCGGCTGAAATCCTGGGGCTCCAATTGAAAGGGTGAATGGTGAGGTCTTATGTGAATTTCCCTTGTCTGCCTCATTACTCTCCATGCTTTGACCGTGTTTATGATAATCAGGCTTTTACAATGCTCAGCCACAGATTTCATCCTATCCATAAACTATAAATTAACAAGGGATCACCTTACCTGAGCAGCCTTGATGTCAAGCCATATCGACCACGGATCCTTGCACACCCAGTCACCTACATATGACAATAGGGCACCTATTTGATATCATTTCAAATCTGAGAGATGCACCCCCTCTATACCCCGTGGGAGCTGCAACTTAGTAAATTTCATGAGAGAGTGTTTATGACACCAGATGAAGGACCCAAGCCAGCCATTTAGCCTCTGCAATACCTATCTGAGCAGCAACAGTGTGAGTATTCTCAGAGGAGATAGGAGCCAGGAAAGAACATTCATTTTAATCAAGGCTATTCGGTCTAACCATGATATTGATAACCCTTCCCACCGCTGCAGATCCTGTCTTATCTTATCAAACAGTTGCAAAAAGTTAGCTCTGTACAGCTGATGGAAAACAGGGGTAATAAAAAATGCCCAGATAAAGAAAACCTTTTTGCGAACATTGAAAGGGAAACTATTTTCCATCCTCCGGGTCAGACACTCTCACCAAGCCCCTCACGGGCATAGCTTCCGACTTTGTAAAGTTTATTCTATATCCTGAGAAGATGCCAACTAGTTGAATTTTTTGTACTTATCAGGATACGGACTTTTCTGGATTAGCCAAAAATAGGAGAACATCATCAGTGTAGAGAGTAATTTTGTGCTCCTCCATTCCTACGTTTGGAGCCACTATTTCAGGGTCCTTCCAAATGGCCTCTGCCAATGATTCAATTACTAAGCTAATTAATAGCGGCGAAAGAGGGCAGCCTTGTCAGTTACCTCTCCCAACACTAAAATTGTCTGACTTAGACATAATTTGCTAGAACTGCTGCCTTGGGTCATTATATAGCACTGCCATCCAGTTAGCGAAAGCCCCCCCAAGATCAAAGCGTTCTAGGACATCAAAACGATACAGCCACTTTATTCGATCAAATACCTTTTCCGTGTCCAAGGAGACCACCAAACCAACCTTTGCTGACATTCCTGCACAATGTTCAACACCCTCCTAATATAACTGGAAGAGTTACGGCCCTTAATGAAGCCTGTCTGGTCTTCTTTTGTAATAGTGGGCAGTACCTTTTCCAATCTCAGGGCCAATATCTTTGACAGGGTTTCAAAATCTACATTCAGCAACGAGATAGGTCTATATGAGGCACAGTCCTCAGGGTTTTTCCTTTCTTTAAAATTAGGGAGATATTGGCCTCCCTAAGAGAGAGCGGAAGGCAGTCCTGGTTATATGAGTGATTATACATTCCTAGGATTGGCTCAGCCAACATGTTTATAAATTCCTTGTATAACCCACTCGGGAACACATCTGGGCCAGGTGCTTTGCCACTTTAGAGCTGTCTTACTGCTTCTTGCACTTCCTGTGTTGTTAGGGGTGCATTTAAAAGGAAGGCTTGCTCTGGGGTTATGCCGGGAAAGACCAGGCTCTTGAAAAAGGATTTCATTCCTGCCACCCCTCTGACTGGTATAGCTCCACATAAAATTTCCAAAATATGACGTTAATCTTTTTCAATTCGTGAGTGATAGTATCAATTCTCTCCCTAATGGACTAAATGGATTGCAGAGCATTTTTCTTCCTAGCCAGATAAGCCAGATATCCACCTGGCCTATCCCCGTATTCAAGTAACCTTTGCTTCACAAAGGAGACCTCTCTCTTCGCCACCTATGTAAGCACTGAATTCAGAGCAGCCCAGACAGCTGTGACTCTCTGCAACCTGACCACAGACAGTCTGTCGTAATATGCCAACTCAGCTGCTTTTAGCCAGGCCTCAAACATCCTTTGCTGTGGCCCTCTCAGCCTTTTTCTGGTTGCTGAATATGAGATAATCAAACCCCTTAAGTACGCCTTGGCGGTCTCCCAAAGCACCGACGGATTACTAGCCATACCTGAATTGATGTCCCAGAAGGCTCTGAACTCCCTTTTGAAGTGCTTTTTAAATTTACTATCCTTCAAAAGAAACCCGTCTATGTGCCAGTGTCATGTGTCTATTCCATTATCCTTAATCTTAACATCCAAGTACACTACTGCATGGTCCGAGATAGCTATGTTCCCAATCCTGCAAGACAACAACGTATCCAAACGGACCAGTGGAACAAAGAACATATCAATTCTCATGTGGCATTTGTGTGGATTGGAGTAAATGGTAAAATCCTTACCATTAGGGTAGAGACATCTCCACATATCCGCCAGCCCCAACTCCCCACACAGGTCCACTAGTTGTTTAGATTGAAGGGAGATACCCGTGAGACCCCTTGGCATCCTGTCTTCCTCAGGGTTCATGAGACGGTTAAAGTCTTCTCCTATGATTATATGGTATACCCCAAAGCCATTAATTTAGAAATTAAGAATTTAAGGGGGTGCGCTGGGGGACAATGGATGTTCAGGATGCCATATTCCTCCCTGTGTTTTAAGGCCTTGAAAATGATGAACCGCCCGTATTCATCCTTGATTTGTACTACTATCTGGAATGGGAGGTTCCTTTGGATTAGGATGGCCACACCTCTACTTTTGGAGTTGAAAGACTAGACGAATACCCCACCAAATTGTCCCTGATGCAACGTTTCATGTTCCCTGTCAGTTAAGTGTGTTTCCTACAGCAGAGTGATACCAATCCTTTCCCTTCTAAGGTTTGAGAGCACTTTTTTCCTTTTAATCGGAGAGTGACTCCCTTTTATATTCCAGGTGCACCATCTAAGCGAGCCACTAGCCCTGACCACCCACAGCAGCCTGCGGACCCCTGAGAAGAACTTAACCAAACAAACATATAAACAACAAACCGCTGGAGCTTCCTCCCCCCCCCCCTCGCCCATTTGGGCATTTGTCCCAAACCTTACAATCATCCTTCCAGCTGAGGCCCAGCCCCAGACTCAAACAATACCAAAATAAAGAAAAGCAATTATTTACACACATGGGAGTTAACAGTGGGCATCCACCCCATCCCATACATACATCAACTCCATTCATCTGCCATAAAATAAATAACCACCCCTCACCACTGTCCATAATTGTCTTTATTTTTCCCGACCTGGATCATTTATTTCAAAGAGTCCAAAAAGTTCCTTGCCTTTTCTGCTGAGTCGAAATTATAAACACACAGGAAGAATGTGGAAGCATTGGAAAAGGTGCAGAGGAGATTTACCAGGATGTTGCCTGGTCTGGAGGGAAGCTCTTATCAGGAAAGGCTGAGAGACTTGAGTCTGTTCTCATTGGAAAGAAGGCTAAAAGGGGATTTGATAGAAACATACAAAATGATCAGAGGATTAGATAGGGTAGACAGTGAAAGTCTTTTTCCTACGATGATGACGTCAGCTTGTACAAGGGGGCATAACTACGAATCGAGGGGTGATAGATTTAAGACAGATGTCAGAGGCAGGTTCTTCACTCAGAGAGTGGTAAGGGCGTGGGAAATGCACTACCTGCCAATGTAGTCAACTCAGCCACATTAGGGAGATTCAAGCAATCCTTGGATATGCACATGGATGATGATGGGATAGTGTAGGGGGACGAGCTTAGAATAGTTCACAGGTCAGCACAACATCGAGGGTCAAAGGACCTGTTCTGCGCTGTATTGTTCTATGACCTGTGACCCTCCATGATAAAAGCGCAGTACTGCCAGGTACCTCACAGAATATTGGATATTCAAGTCTCTCAATTTCTTCTTGATCTCATCAAAGGATATCCTCTTCTTGATTATGGCTCCAGAAAAATCCTGAAAAACATAATTTTCGACCCTTTGGTACACCAAGGCCTGTGAATCTTTTCCCAGTCTTCTGGAGGCTTCTCTTTTGAGTCAAGGAGTTCTGCTAGGACTGGGTGGGGGCACTGATCTGATCAGGACCTGTGCATCACAATCTGGTGGGCAGCCCCAGGAGCTGCAGGAGCCACTGTTCCGGGAAATGAACCAGGTTCTCACCTTCCTCGCGCTCTGGGAGCCTGAAAATTCGTAAGTTTTTCGTAATTTTGAGTTGTCGACCTGATCCAACAGGGTCCGAACCTGGTCTTCCAGTGTTTGGAATTCCCTCCGAATTCTCCGCTGTGGTATCCGATGCTGCAGCCCTTTGTTCAACTGCCTTGATGTGTCGGTTCAATGTTTGGATCTCTTGCTCTTGCTTTTTTAGCATGACAGAGATCAGTTCCAGCACCGAATCGATTCTCTCTCGAAGTGTAACAAACTCCAAGATTAGATTCTGTTGGTCCAACAGATTCAAAGGCGCCATTGTGGGAGTCTGGGCCATGGCCGCGGGTATGTCCTGCACTGTTGGGGAATGCCCTGCTGGGTGTGATCCTTTGGCTCCCTTTCCTTCATTAGACTTCGTCTTCCGAACTTAAAAGGTTCTAGGCACTTTTTATGTTATTTTAATAGACTTCTCTTGCGAATGACTAGCAGTGGTGGTGGGTGAAAACCCACCTTACTTGGGTTTTGATGCGGAGCCCCAGCACAGCAGACCTAACAGATCGCCGCCATCTTGAATCCCCCAAATGTAATGTTTAGACTGCCATTTTAGGGCAGCATTGAGGAAATATATTGCCTACTGCACTGTTGGTAGTGTCATTTTGGATGAGACATTAAAAGGATGTTTCATTTCTGCTCTTAAATGAACATTACAAAAAATCACATGGGACTATTTCTAAGCATAGCAGGCCAGTTATCCTCAGGGTCCTGACAGATATTTGCCCTTCAATTTATACCACTCCAAAAAACTGCTGTTTTGTGGATGTTTGAACGGTTGACTGTTTTTTTTATATTACAATGGTAATCTCAATTCAAAGATACACTGTAAAGTGCTTGTGATATCCTGAGGTGAGTAAATGCACCAAGCCTTCTCCTCTTCTATCTCCCTTTCTCACTTCCTCCAGCTTTGGGTCATCTTCATTCCCTACCCTCCCTAGTTCTTTCCCAGATGTCAATTTCCCCCATTTTCTTCCTGGATCCTCCCAATCTCCCCTACCATCCTCAATCTTCCCCCATTCCCAGCTGCCACCCCCATTTGCAGTCTCAATCCCTCCCATCCTGATCTCCCAGCTGCTCTCTTCCCCCCCCCACCGCCATTCCTGATATTTCCCTCCAACATCTGCACACATGATTCAAAGCACATAGTGCACTTGCATTTCATATTTCCCCATCATCAGTGTTGTATAACAATGGCTCTGAAGGATTTATCATTCATTATAGATTGGCTGGATCCATTCTAGTGATATTGCAAGTAATTTATGGGTGGGGCAAAGAATTTCTACTCTATCTTCCAGAGGGAGCAGATGTATCTGTACCAGTACCCAAGGGTCCTAGTATTTATGTCTGACCAAATGCTGTGATGCAAAATCCTGTTGTTATCTAAGAACAGTGTTTCTTCTGTAGATGCTCTATGGTGGTGTATACTGTATGTCTAAGCATTAGATAGGCCCAAGACAAAGCAAAGAGAAAGGAGGATTGGTGGCAGAGTATGACCTCAAACAGCCCTTATCCAATACTTATACTGGAGTCAAGAAGTCAAGAAGAACCAGATAAAAAAAAATTCAAGCGAAATGGTTATCACTTTAAGTGCATTATCGTTTTAAGAAAAGACAAGCAATCATCAGTCGCTGAAATGTCATCACCAACGGAGAGAGACACAGCAACTATGGAAGCAATGTAAAGACAAGCTCCACATACCAAAAGTAAAACTTAGGGGACACTTAGGCATGTCCATGTGACCAACCAGGGTTATGAGCAAAGAGTTTCAAAGAGTTTGATGATCTTATAGCTTTTTGTGAAATCAATGGCTACACAAAATTGTCAGGTTTGAAACCGGTTTTGTCAACAATTAAGACAGATCAGAAGGTAAAACTCAGCAAAGTTTGCAAGAAGATGCAAATACTCAGAACAAAAATCAGCAGTACAACCCCCTTGAGCCCATTCATGAATCTTTAATTGGTGTTCAATCAGTAGATTGTCTGGTGAACTAATTGGATAGAACAGTAATGCTAGTGACAGGGATACCAATGAATGAGTAGCGATCTTCCAGTAACATACCTGAACTTGACATTAGTCAAACAACAACAATGGTTGAAGACATCGAGCATAACCATCAACTTGAGGGGACAGATCAAGTACATGGCTGAGAAGGAGAAACTGCCTGCTCTAAGTAGCTAGAAAACTATAAAAAGGAGACTGTCTCTTTAAATTAGAACGTAATTGTCTGATGCAGATATCAGAAACAAAAATATATACTCTTTAAATAGAAGAGTTGCCTCCCAAGAAGAACATTCAGGAGATTGCAGGACCAGTGACAATGTCTACAAAGAATGGTATCTTCTACAAAGAATAATCTTAGATTTAAGGGCTGACAGTTTCTGAAAGTTAAAATTATTTCCATGCATTTGCTTGTTAGCTAATCTTGTCTAATCTTTCTATAGGTGCAAGATTTTCCAAAATACTGGTGAGAAACTAAACAGCTCCAATTCCCAACTTGAATGACAGAGAAATTAGCTGGTGGATACAGCTTGCTGTTTTCTTCTTCATTCCTCCATATTCACCTTCATTCACCACCATCTCATGGCATGATCCATGGACAGCGACCATCTCCATTCTTTATCCACAAAAGTTGGATTGGCAAAACTTCAAGGCATATCACATCATCATGGCCGATCTTGGACTCAGAGGACACTTCAGCACTTCACCACTGCACGTTACATTCTTGAACACGTGTTCTTTATGCAACGACATACAGCTATCTCATGCTGCTGTACTTAGCGCAGCTAAGGACTCTCAGCCTGCTTTCATATTGCTCACTCATTTTGTGCTCATGTGCATGCTCAGAACACCTCTGGCTTGCCTTGCTTTTTATTGCATTGCTGCTTCATTCAGAATACACGGGTTCATAGCATAACTGGTTTGTCTTGCATTTAAGTGCATTGCCATTTTAATTAAAACTTACAGGCTCACAGCATCTCTGTCTTTCTTTACTTCTTAGGGAAGACAAAAGTCAAGCAGCTTATTATGGTTGCCAGAAAGGAACAGGGATTGCATACTAGTAGAGGTGGTTAATAGCATAATGTGCCAGCAGTTCTCATCTAGGAAAATAGCATACTCGAAGCTTTCTTGGAAAGAAGTAAAGATGAGCAAGGAACCTTTGTGCCAGGAGCATTGCCAAACACTCTGTCTACTAGATATAGACAGCATTTCAGACCTTATCAAAATTATGGGAATGACTTCAGATGTCTCAATTAAGCAGTCAAGATGAACATTATACTTCATTCATCCTTCTGTCTCTCTGTAATATGTGGGAGCAGTATGCATTTTGGTCCTGTCAAACTTGAACAGGAGTCATCAGCTATGAGTACCTCAAAAATTCCTGCATGAATGATACCAATCTTTCCCACCTCTACTGACAGGGACTACCACTTATAAACAGTAAAGTGAACATCAGTGGTTGAAAATGTAGGTGTAAATAGCTGCTAATTTAATGTTATGTTTGTAATTTATCACCCTTCTCATATTTGTGAGTTTTGTGCATGCACCTTTTCCATGCAGTTGCTTTATTTGAATTGTCGTAATGTCATAGATATGAATGCTGGCTGAAGATTTTGTTGCTCTTCAATGGAGAATACATGGAGCAATGAAAGCGGCAACAAGAATACTGTGGCCCCTTTGCCACTTTCAGGTGAGTGGATTAAGCTGGTCACCTGTAGTACGGAAATAGCAACTAATGCTGGCCTTCTCTGGCTGCCAAGCCATTTACCTGTCCTTTTGGCTCTCCCTCGCATTTACCTACTTATTTCTCCCTGAAAGAAAATGTTTGGTATTGGTATTCTTCTGTTATTTCCAATGTTATTTAAATAGAAAGTTATTCAAAATGATATCACTTACTTTGTCTGGAACTTATTTCAGGGAGCCTCCAGAGCTGTCATGACCTAAGCTTCAAATATCAGTAGTATCTTCATCAATGTTTTTGGAGGTTCATTGCTATCAATATAACTGTGGTACTCAGTCATGGAGCAGTGACATCAATCTGTTGTGGAGCAAACATCCCATACCTCAAACCAGTATCCTCTCACATTTATAGGGAGATGAGAGATTGGTATCTCACAATGAAGTTATCTGCCAGTAGAACAGTATAGACATGGTTAATTCTTCCATGTTGATCACAAACAAGCTGGACTCAATTGGATGATAGCTCTTCCTGTTAAAAAAGCTTCTTGCTCAACTTCTGGTGCCTTGACAGCTATATGTATGCAGTCAATTGTGTAATGTAAATTAGGGAATTTGGGCATAACACATTATGGCTGTTGCTGTCCATTTGGAAATTTTCATTAAGTGATCATTTTAATGCAGCTACACATGTACTCTGTGACAATCTGGAAGGAACCTGAGGTAAAACACTTCAGAGTAGTGGGAAGTTTTACAGTCACTGGCAAATCCTGCCCTGCAGATATGACAGGTAGCAGTGCCTACTTCAGGCTGCTGCATTGTTCTATAGTAGCTTGCCTTGTGAAGTGCACCTTCTTATACATAACTCCTCTGAGGTAGCCAGGAAAATCCATAAAACCAATGTGCTGGGTTCATATTTCATGTGGGGGTAAGGGAGACAGAATGGAAACTGAGATGTCTGGCAGCTGCTGCCCCACAATCCAGTCATGGATTGGATAACCACGTAGGCCATCTGACAGAAAGGACGCCAAATATAGCTGCGTAAGAACCTTCCTATCTGACCACAAACACTTCCCCATATTCTTTTCAATTTTGCTATTATTAATGAAAGCAGTTAATTAGACCCCACAATATAATCAGCACTGTGACTTTGAGTTAGTATTAAAATAATAGAACAAAGAATTTTAGTTTCAGCTACTTTCACAGTGTAATACATAACTATACTTCATTCATCCTTCTGTCTCTCTGTAATATGTGGTAGAGGTATGCATTTTGGTCCTGTCAAACTTGAACAGGAGTCATCAGCCACGAGTACCTCAAAAGTTCCTGCATGATGTCTGTGTTCTGAGAATTGGAATTGTAGGCCAGAACATCATGTGTAAAAGGAGTAATGCCACAGTCACAGCTACAATTTGAAGGAGAGCCCTGTTCTCAATGTCAGACTTCATTAATCATTGTAAACACAAATAGATAAGAAATTTTATCCAAAATCATACTGCTGCCTGCCACCTTCTCCAGCAGAAACTGCTGGTATACCCAACCATGGCTCGGTGGAAGGCTATATCTTAACCACCTTCGCACCTTCTCATTAATCAGGTATGTCAAACAATTTTACATCCAATGCCCAAATAATGCTGCAGCCGACAAAAAGTATGGAATGCTGCTTATCTGGGTTTCTGAGGTTGCTGATACTGTTACTCTGTCTTCAGCTGTTTTTTTAAAAATGTGGCTCAGGGATGGACAGGACTGGAAGCTTAATGATCTGGGGTATAGGTGTTATAGGAAGAATAGAAAGGGAGGCAACAAAGGAGGGGGAATAGCATTTTTAGTTAAGGATAACATTATGGCTGTACATTGGGAGGATATTCCTAGGAGATTAGTGGAACTGAGAAATAAGAAAGGGGTGATCATGTTGTTGGGATTGTATTGTAGGCTCCCAATAGTCAGAAGGAGGTTAAGAAGCAAATTTGTAAGGAAACCTCTTTAAGAATGATGGCATTATAATGGTAGGGGATTTTAACTTTCTATACATAAACTGGCACTATCATACTGTTAGGGTCTGGATGGGGAGGAATTCATTAAGTGTGTACAAGAAAACTTTCTTATTTGATATGTGGATGTACCTATTGGAGAAAGAGCAAATTTCTGGAGCAAGATGGCGGCAGAGTAACAGGGCTGCATGCGGGCTCTTGCCCAGGGCTCATCTGCTCCCATCTGCTCTCCTTCTTTGTTTTACTTTTGCATCTGCTCTTTTGTTTTGCTTTATCTTCTTTTTGAACCTTTTTTCCTTCTCTTCTGTAGTCGATTGGTCAGCAGCATCAATGCGACAGTGAGAGCGTGCCACATGCAGAGTGGCGGGCATGGTTTCTCCTGGTGATAGAAGGCAGCGGCAGTGAGGACATTGTCCTGGTGATTGGAGGTGGCAGCATCGAAGATGTCCACCATGATAAGAAGCCAGAGGCAGAGAGTGCATTTTCCCACAATTCGGGGACTGTGGCGGCAGCAGTGAGGTCATTCTCCTGGCAATCAGGGCCTGTAGCGGTGGCAGTGAGGTCATTCTCCCTCTGTTCAGGGCCAGTGGCAGCAGCAGCGAGGTTGTTCCCTAGCTGCTTAGGGCTGGTGGTAGCAAAGTTGCATTCGGGGCTGATGGCATCAATAGTGAAGTCATTTTCCTGGCGTTTGGGACCTAAGGCAGCGACAGTGAAGTTGTGTTCCTGCCATTTGGAGCTGGTAGCAGTGAGGTTGTTCTTCTGGCATTTGGGGCCAGTGGCAGTGGCAGCAAAGCACCTCCAGTGATCGGAGACAGCGGCACTGGTGGCAGTAGACACTTCAAGATGATGGCCCTTTGGTAAGGTAATCAGGGCAGCATTTATACTGTAGGGCTCTGACAAGTGTTGCTGAACAAAGAGACCTGGGAGTGCAAGTTCATAATTCCTTGAAAGTGGAGTTGCAGGTAGATGGGGGGGGGGGGGGGGGGGGTGAAGAAGGCATATGGCATGCTTGTCTTCATTGGTCAGAACATTGAATGTAGGACTTTGGTGAGACCACTTTTAGAATTCTGCATACAATTCTAGTTGCCCTTTTATAGGAAGGATGTCATTAATCTTAAGAGGGAGCAGAAAATATTTACAAGGATATTGCCAGTACTGGAGCGTTTGAGTTATCGTGAGAGGCTGAATAGGCTGGTGCATCTGCCCTGGAAATTGGAGGCTGAGGGGTAATCTTATAGAGGTTTATAAGATCATGAGGGGCATGGATAGGGTGAACAGGCTTTTTCCCAGGGTAGGGGATTTCAAAACTAACTGTAATTGGGATGTCTGGATGGTGCAGATGAAAGGGTCTGTTTCTATGCTATATGATACTAGGACTCTAAAAGCACAACAATGTGACCCACAATGAACCAAAAAAAGCTTAGTTATAGAGTGAAGAAAACATTTTAAAAGTGAGTAATTTCCAAACAGCTTAATGCTTTGTTGATATAGAATCTTGGAGTTGTAAATATGTACAGTATGGAAACAAACCCTTCAGTCTAACTCGTCCAAACCGACCATATGTACTAAATTAATCTAGTCCCATTTGCCAGCACTTGGTCCATAACCCTCTAAACTCTTTCTATTCATATAGCCATCCTGATGCCTTTTAAATGTTGTAATTGTACCTGCCTCCACCACTTCCTCTGGCAGTTCATCCCAGACACATACGACCCTCTGTGTGAAAGATTTGGCCCTTCAGCTCCTTTTAAATCTTTCCCTTCTCATCTTAAAACTATGCCTTCTAGTTTCGGATTCCCTTACCTCAGGGAAAAGACTTTGCCTATTCACCCTATCCATGCTCCTCATGATTTTATAAATTTCTATAAGGTTACCTCTCAGCCTTTGGCGCTTCAGAGAAAATAGCCCCACCTATACAGTCTCTCTCTACAGCTTAAACCTTCCAACCCTGGCAACATCCTTGTAAATCTTTTCTGAACTTTTCAAGTTTCACAATATCCTTCCTTTAGCTGGGAGACCAAAATTGAATGCAGTATTCTAAAAGTGCCCAAACCAATGTCCTGTACAGCCAGAACATGACCTCCTAATTGATATACTAATTGGACTAGCACAGTAATTTGAACGCATTCAAATGAATGATGAGTGCACACTTTAATTGTGCTTCAAGCTGTGTCAACTGGTTTTTGAAACCAGTTCATTAGATATTATTGACTTGGGGTCAAAATTCCACTGTGTCCCAATTTTATCATTGAATGTAATTCAAATATATTTTCATGCGTCACCAATTTCCAGTATTTTAGAAAGGAATCAGTTTCTTCCTTAAAATCACAGAGACTGTACAACAAGAGTGGGTTGGCAAGTGAAGTCTAATTATTTTAACCACCTAACTGCCTTATTTCCATCAGACTGATGAGGTTAAAATTAAGACCCTTATATCTGCAATTGATAGGAACTAACAGTGAGGAGTGAAGATAATTGTAATTTCAACCCAAGAGATGGGTTTCTGTATTGCTGTTTTCTTGACAATAATGTATAGGTTTTTTAGATAGATTAAGTTTCCTACAATCCATTCTGTTGTCACTATATACTATGAATGTCATAATATTGGTCCTAACCCTATTTACCCATGTTAATGTGTCATCTTAAGATCCCTCTTCCAGTACCAGTGAAGCAACATTCTCTTCACATTTCTTGCTCAGTATGATAACATTCCCTTATGGCTTTGTTTGAAATTGTGTATTAATATTAACACCAATGATGAGCCCAAAATTATCATTTATATTTTGGCATGATAGAATGAAAAAATTCATGTGAATTATGAAAATAAAATCTAGCATTCCAATCCTTGACTTTCAAGTAAATTGCTGATGAATAATCTATCTTAAGAGACAATTGTAAAATATATTTTTCAGCACTGAAGATTTAGATATATGTTGTCATTTCACAGTGGATATTCTGTTTAAAATATAGAAATCCCATTTTGTTGATAGTTCATTCACTATGGGTCATGTCAATTCATCTATTTTCTTCATATCTCCCTGGTATTGATATTATACTTTAAACTTTTGAACAGTTGTTATTTAAAATAATAAGCATAATTTTTCAGATTATTTTTAATGTTGTGACCTATTTATGTATAATCTACAAAATCTCTTAGAAATGTAAATGAACACAAACTTTAGCAAGGATCACAAATTACTTATTTTTGTTGAAGTGTTGCTATCTGCAGAATCCTAGTATAGGAATAAGTACAGAATGTTTTCTGAAAATGTTGCAGTAAAATGCTGTTCAATATATTACCACAGCAGGTTTACTGGGTTACAAATTCTTGACAGTTTTACAAACTTATAGTGTTACTGTATTGAATTTTTGTTCAAATAAAATTTCTAAAAGTTGAGCTGGGAAATCAACTTTGTTTTTTTGGAGAAAGAGACCTCCATCATATAACTCTCAAGTGAAAACCTTCTCCATAAAATGAAGCAGAATATTAGAAGCTTGCACAGATCCTGCGTTGTTTATCATTTTCCACAAATGAAACCTTTGTCTTTTCAGAAGTTTGTGAGAGTAACTCTTGGTATTTAGTGGTTTACACTATAATTACATAGAACCATTGCATTCAATAGAGTTTTGGGCAAATTACAATAAAATAAATGAGAGATTTGATTCAATCTAGTATTCCAATTAGCAATGGTCTTTCACTTCATTTTCAGTTTAAAAAAAATGCCGCATGTTTCGTTTGACTTGAGGTGTGAAGTAATCATGTGGTGAACTGTAAAATAAGTTTTGTACATTTTGTATGTATCCCATTGAATTGCCATTTAAAAAGCCATATTTTGCAAATGGAGTCATATCATCAGAGTCTGGAAAAGTTGAAAATACTTTTTTGTGGCAGTGAGATGAATAAAATTTACTAATATTATCTATATTATTCATCCTGATTGGCTTTTCCATTTGATGTGACTTTTGTATTTAAGAATTTAGTATTTATGAGGTGATTCTATCTTATCACATGGTGCAGAGGAAAGATATGGTAATTTAAAATTGGATTTAAGTTGTACCTCAATATAAATTATACAGGATTACTGCCTTGGCTATCTCAATGAAGAAAAGACAGTGATTTCAAAACAAAAAAAGTCAACCTTAGCTCTAAATTAGCACTTGTAAGATGGTTGTCTTAGGATCAAACAAGGAACAGTTTTACAATAGGACAATGACATAAAGGTTCGTAAGAAATTGACAGCATCAACTTAAATAATAAAGAGTTAACTAATTCCCATCAGCTTCTTTATAAAAATGGCCTATGAATAATTCTTAATTCATTCGCATTGACAGAATAAAGACACTGGATTTAAAGGTTTGCATGATTCAAATTCTGTCAGATAAATGTCAAGGAATCCAGTTACCATCCACAAAAGTAGAGGAATACCATTAATGACCTGTAAGTGCTTGCAGTAACATTCGTTTGGTTACCGTATTATTGTGTAGAAACATTCTTTAGAGATTGGATGAGTTTCTGGCTTTTATCCTTTTAACCCTTCTTTAATGTTGCTGACATTTTGTGGAGTGTAGTTCTGTTCCATGTTCTTTCACATCCCCATGAACAATACAGTAAAACAAAATATCAAAGTTATCATGGTATATAGTATGAAAAATGATCATATTTAAATAATGTGAGAATACTGTTCTTTGTTATATCGATGGGGAATGGTGCAAAAATATCACCGATTTGGTTCAAGATTGTATCCCTGAAATATTATATTTTCTAAAACATATTTTAAATGCTCACTTAAAGTAATTCATTCTTAACAGTAGTTATTGGTATAGTTTAATCCTGAAATTAAATGACCAAAATCTTTTGGAAATAATCAAACATAAATAGTTAAATGATAAATAATGTTTGTTAACAGGCTCATTATACAAAGAATCTAACTGTATGTCATAGTTTTCACTTGATTATACTGATCTCAAGACAGGGTCATAATTTGGCTTGAACTCTCTAGTAGCTTGTACATCAAGAAATCACTGTTGCTCATAAAGTCTGCATTAATATTAAATAAAAATTAATCATTGTTTCTGGGTATATGTAACATCTTAATTTTCCACAATTTTATCACAGTTTTTTTCAAAGAATGTTGTACTGATTTCAGCTTTTCTAATATGTTATAAGATGACACAAGGATGTTCAATAGTTGTGTGATTAATTCTATCACAGAGAGCTTAGGAACATGCTAATCAGTGTCTAGAATTAAAATAACAACAGTGGATCAGTATAATTTGCATAGAGGTCATGTTTTTTCTAATATGTGTCTTGTAGTAACTGTTAGCATGTAAAAGAGGCTGGTAAAATTTGACCCACTGACATTTTTAAATTTCAAATTATGCATAAAGTGTGCATTAAATTAATTAGGGAATTCATTAAGAAATAAAGGTACAAGAAACAGTCTAGCAGCTTGTAATATTTTAGTAATGTAAAGTCATTTAGTATAATTGTTGAAGTCAAATTGTTTCATAAAAAGATTTCATTGTTAAATTATTATATTAGTATAGAATTTATGAAGCTGATTAACATTACTATTAATTACTATTAGAAGAAGACAGTAGATCTTTTAGTGATAATAAAAGTGTTCAGCCAGATGGTTGAAATTACAGGAACAGGTTCTTTGTAGATGTGCCCACATTGTAATTTACTGATACACTGCAATATAAGAAATTTGTAATAACAATTGTCTTCTTTTTCTGAGACCAAACTTGACAATCAAGACATTGATAAAACAACAGACGAAGATTTATTGCACTATAACAGAACATTTTTACCTGAATTGAGCAGTTACATTTTGAGGAAAGTGACAGAATAATTGGCATTCAGGAAACACTGATCATTAATAGGTCATGGTACTGGATTAAAATAGTTATTATATGATCACAGATCATATTGTGACATCCATAATGATTAGCTTTACTAATTCAATGTTTGATCAGATGTCAAAATCAAGAATAAGGCATAAACCAAGACAAAACAAAGTGCTTTGCTAAATTTTCCATGATTTTAACATCTAATAAAAATATTTGTTACAATTAAATATAAGGCATAACTACTTCCAGCATTTATTTTTAGATTGATGTTATTGAAAATCTATTAATTGTGACTTCAATTCACTAAAATATGTTTAAACTTGAAGACCAATGAGACATATAGTTAGCAACAATGAATAAAGAGGCATTTGCTTGTTCCAATCTCAAAACAGGGTTTAATGACCAATAAAGCAGTGCAAAGTTTAGTGAACAGTTCTGTAAGAAAGGTAGTACCTCCAAAATGCAGTATTGTACTATCCAAATAAAACATTTAAGCTGTGGCTCCTATTAATTCAGCTCCAGACTTACTTTATAATCAGGAAGGTCCCATACTTTTTCGTAATTGTATTTCATAAAATTGAGAATTTTATGACAGTTTCCCTTAAAAATGCCAGTATAATGAATGAAATTCCTACCTACAAGTTGTTAAAATGGTGGAATTTTATCTTGGTGATAAAATAACCAATTGCTCAAGGACACTGCAAAAGCTTGTCATGCCAGAGGAAAAGGGACTGTTGAGGCTTTAAAAACTATTTGTACTTTCTAAAACGAGCATCAAGGGGTTGAAATCTTCACAGTGAATTGAAAGATACATTGCCATGATGAAGCTCTTAAGTGTAATTGAAAATCCAAAGCAACCATAAAATTTCTTATTTAATGTTGTTGGCAGAATTTTAATGTTGTATTGCAGTGTTTAACTTTTTAATCAATTTGCTAGTTCAGCCAGTTTGGTTCTGCATCACAGCAATTTTGTTTTTTTTATGTCTTGCAACTGTTAATCTTTTCAAATGCAACCATATTCATTCCTAGGAGGAGAATTCGTGTTAAGCATTCAATGAATGAGGAAGATAGTGCGAAATACAAAGTAACAAAAGTATAACCTAATGTATTGGTTTAGATAACAAGCCTGTTTTGATCAATATTTAATATACATACATTTTGGTAAGTTCTCATTGAAGTCTATAAAGTAATATGATTTGAGGACATAATTTTCCAAACTACATAACTATTGTAAAAGGAGTCTAAAAAACTATGGATGCTGGAAATAAGGAACAAAAACAGAAAATGCTGTAAGAACCCAGCAGGTCTGGCAACATTTGTGGAGTGAAAACAGTTCAGTTTCAGGTTCAGTGACTTTTTTTATATAACTTTTATTTTTACTTGGTGGGTGATAAGAAAGGAGAAGAAGATAGGGGAGGCTGTTGTTGTACGTAACTCATTTCACCGGGTTTATCTGATTTAATATCTTTGTTTACTATTATCTAATGAGTAATCTAATGGCCATAAAGACAACCTATCTGTTCAGAAGAAAGTTAACCACTAGCTCTTTCATTCTGACTGCCCTAATGATAAATTTGTGCATATACTTTAGCCTATGTAAGATGATATAGCAATACGTCAGTGTAACCATTAGAAATGGTTGTAAACTAATGGAATATGTCCTTTATTTGAAAAATGTTAAAGTGTGGCTAAATATCACTTAGTTAACAAGAGGATATTAATTGGCTGTACTTAATGGAAATTACTGTAAACATTTTTAAGGGGTAACATGGAAAGCCTTTTTCTCAGGAATGAAGTGTTGAACCTACTGGAAGCAAGACCAAGCTCTATATGTTTATTCATAAAATCTTGCATTTATAGAATCGTTCTTTATCAACTTATTAGGGAAAATGTTTAAAATGAATTCACTTACTTCGATTTCAAAATAGTAATTGTTAAGATTGTTTAAATTTACAATTTTCAAATTTATCTTTTGTTTTCACATTCTTTCCATTCTCCCTGTTAATCAAAGTAATGAATGCAATGCTGACATTACCTGGGTAAAATCTTCATTGATCAATGATATACATGTTACTTGCTGTGTGTGACTTACTTAAGATTTGCAATGCTTTTTAGCTATTCTGAAATGTGATTGATGTATGGCATCTGCCTTTGAAGAATTTAGAAGATTGCAACTAAACAATGAATTATAATTTGAAAATGTTTATTGCCTTTTTGTTCGTGTGTCACTTTAAAAATGTTACCTGTCTTATGAATAAATCAGAAGAGAAGGACTTTAGTTTTTTGAAAGTTGAATGCTTTTGTTAAATTTTTATGAATGCAATTCACAAATAAGTGATTTATATTATCTCATTATTACAAAAGAGACCAGAGAATATACTATTCAAATTAACTTTTTCACAAATGAAATCATTCTTTTCTTCATGCTACTTTTCATCTGGCTTTTGTCTTGTTACAGAATCTTTTTTTCTATTTCTGTTGCAGTCATCTATTGTGCCCTTTCCTTGATCTGATAGCATTAAACATATAATTAAGTCATAAAGGAGTGAACTGATGAGTATAGCAGATGGTAATTGCCTCCTACATTTGAATTAAATGATATGCATTGCTACAATTTACAGCCCTTGCCTCATATTTTATTCAGCAACCTTTTATCTCTTTTCCTGCAGAATTATTCTGCAATAAATTTAGACATCTTATCAATAACTCTACTGATATCAGTAGCAGAAATTCAACAGAACAGAGTGGAAAATAGAACCTGTACATTTTAATGCTGTTTTAAATAATTTTCCATAATAATTGAATTATCAGTTGATGCAAATCTCATTGTGTACCTCCATGGTTTTACTTTTGAGTCAGGGAAAGTAAGTGGAATTTTTTACTGTAATTAAGATAGAGGGAATGACATTAAAATTAGTTTGATGTTTTATTTGTTTGCATACGCTGGCTGTCTGCTTGTAATTTATGTGGTGATTTTTTTTCCTAAAATCTGACTCAAGGGAACTTCCTACACTTAAATGATTAGCAATCAACCTTCCAATAAATAATATAAACAGCTTGAGAAAGGAGAATATTCAAGTAGATGTCATCTTGTTGATTGCAGGAAACAAAGTACAAATCAGAATTATGTAGGAACATTAACAATAAAACAATCTGTCTGAATTCCATGGAGTTATCCAAAAATGTGAGACACAAAGACATGATTAAGAAAACAAGACAGTGAGAATAGAAGACGAACAGTACACTAGTGTCAGAGAGAGCAAGAGGAACAGAACAAGTGCAATTGAGAGAAGAGAAAGAGAGAAGGCAGATACAAAGAAGAAAGTAAATGTCCAACCAAAATTGTAATTAAAATACAGATTGGTGTAGTCATATGTCGTCTTTAGTAGCATTTTCATCATCAGTAAGTAGAGTAGTTTATCTGCTACATCTTTGAAGGTAGTAACTAAGTTACTGCTCAGATTATCCAGTTTCAATTTTATTTCTAAATTTAACAATTACATTAACGTCACTGTCCAGACAAAATAAATCTCACTCAAAGTTAATGCTATATTATGTTACTAAAACATGAGTTGGATTACAAGCACATCAAGTTGATTTTCTCTGTGTTAGTCCATGTAGGCTAGAACTGTCAATGCATAATTTGATTAAACAGTATGTGCTGATAAAATGAATTTAGAGCTCAAAGAATATCCAAATCTGTTGCCATGTCATGAGAAATTCTGCCACGTGGTTACATTCTGTGTTGTTGAGAAGCTAACATTAAAACTTGTCAAAGTAATACATTGAAGAAGTTATTAACAGGTAGCTTGGAAGTTTAAATTACAGTATTACAGTAAAATGAATTTAAGTAATGCCTTAAACAGCATGAATAATGCTTGAGTATGAAATCCACAGGTTTTATGGTTACCATGATATTATTTTTAGAGTTGCTGCTTTTTAATCAACTATATTAATATTTTCAATAGAAACAGTTATTAAGTTTTTTTTATTCATGGGTTTTGTGTGTCACTGGCTAGGCCAGCATTTATTGACCATCCCTAATTGCTCTGGAGAATATGAGAGTGAGTTTCTTTCTTTAACCACTGCAGTTCTTGGCATGCAGGTATATCCATGATGCTGTTAGGGAAAGAATTCCAGGATGTTGACCCTGGGAATGTGAAGCAACAGTGTTATAGTTTCAAGTTAGGATGATGTCTGGCTTGGACTGGAATGTCAGGTGGTGGTGCTCCCATGTATCTGTAGCACTTGTCCTTCCAGGTATTAATGGTTGTAGATTTAGAAGGTACTGTTAAAGGAGTCTTAGTGCATTAGAGCAGGTCAACCTTGTAGGTGGCTCACACTGCTGCTACTATTCATCAGTTGTGAAGTTTTGACTGTAGATAGGGTGCCAATCAATCAGTCTGCCTTGTTATGATGATGCTGAGCTTCCTGAGTGTTATGGTAGCCGTGTATATCCAGACCAAAGGGGGCTAGTCTATCACACACCTGACATATGCCCTGTAAGATAGTGGACAGTCTTTGGGGAGTCAGAAGATGAGTTACTTACTGCAGGATTCCTAGGCTCTGACCTGCTCTTCTAACCATTGTATTTATGTGCCTGGTCCAGCTGAATTTCTGGTCTAAGGTAATTTCCAGGATGTTGATAGTCAAGGATTCAACAACGGTAATGCCATTGAATGTCAATGGGTGATGCTTAGATTCTTACTTATTTGAGATAGTCATTGCCTGGCACTTGTGTGGTGCAATATTACTTGACACTTGTCAGCTTAAACTTGTATGTTGCCCAGGCCTTGCTGCTCATGAACACAAGCTACTTCTGTATTTAAGAAATCGCAAGTGGTTCTGAACATTGTGCAATCACCAGCAAACATGCTCACTTCTGACCTTTTGATTGAGAGAAGATCATTGCTGTAGCAGCAGAAGTTATCTGGGCTGAGGACACTATCACAAGGAATGAATTCAATGTTATCTTGTGGCTATGGTGTCTGATCTCCAACAAGCATAACCATTTTATTTTTCACTTGTTATGACTTCAGTTTTGTTGGAGCTCTTTGGTAGTCAGTCAAATATGAAATGTGTGCAGTGACCACCTGTGTGGGATATAAATCTGAGCCACACGCAATCTTGACTATGTCATTTGTAAATACAAATTGATCATAGTCATCTATTCATATGTTTGAGCATAAGTAGATGTTGTGAAACTTGAACAGGTTCAGAAAATATTTACAACAATTTGCCAGGGTTTGAGGATTTGAGCTACAGGGAGAGGCTGAATTGGCTGGGCCTATTTTCCTTGGAGTATCAGAGGCCGAGGGGTAACCTTATAGAGATGTATAAATTCACGAATAGCCAAGGTCTTTTCCTGGGATGGGGGAGTGATTTAAGGTAAGAAGGGAAAGATTTAAAAGGGACCTAACGGGCAATGTTTTCATACAGACAGTGATGCATGTATGGAATGAGCTGCCAGAGGAAGTGATGTTTTGTTGAGATTCAGGGAGAGATTGGTATCTTTCCACCATGTCACTAAGCACTCTATCTCTTTCCTGTATTCTGTCTTGTCATTGTTTGAGATCCAGCCAACAACAGTGGTGTCGTTAGCGAACTTGTAGATGTAGTTAGGATGCAATTTGGCCATACAGTCATGAATGTACAGGGAGTGTAGTAAGGGGCTGAGTTTACAGCCTTATGGGGTGCCAGTGTGCAGGATTACCGTGATGGAGGCGTTGTTGCCTCTTTTCACTGATTGCTGTCTGTGGGTCAGGAAGTCGAGCATCTGGTTACAGGGGTTGAGCAAAGACCTAGGCCTCGGAGTTTGGAGAATAGTTTGGTCGGAATTATGGTGTTGAAGGCAGAGCTAAAGTCAGAAAGTAGGAACCTGATGTAGCGACCCTTGTTATCCACTTGTTCCAGGAATGATTGTTGGGCCGTGGTAGGCAAATTAAGAGGGCTCAAGACAGGCTGAGGCGCTAGAGTTAATATGAGCCATAATAAACCTGTCAAAGGACTTCATAACTATGGAGGTCAGAGCCATTGGCCGGTAGTCATTATTCTTGGTGACTTACTATTGATTATAGAGAATTAAATAAACCACCCCAATTATGGCACCAACAGGAGCAATCAGCCCTGAAACTATATGTGACAAGTCCCATTAGCAAAATATTTTATGGTGCTGGACATCAGCAATGGATTTTGGTCTATATCACTTCACAGGCAATGCTGGTATAAATTTGTTTTTACTTTCCAAAGCCAGCAGTATGCATGGACCTGCTTGCCTTAGGGTTTCCACTGACCTCCAAGTAGATTACATTAGTCCCCTACCACCCTGTAAATTGGGGTACAAATACATCTTGGTCATTGTGGACAATTTAGTAAGTGGATAGAAGCTTTCCCAATCTGGATTAACATTACTATAATTACAGAGGGCTTTTAAATATAGCTGTATTTATCAGATAGCGTCTTCCCTGTAGTATAGAACATGATCATAATACCTGGTAAAAACAAGGACCCTCTATCCCTGATGAAGGACTTTTGCCCGAAACGTTGATTTTCCTGCTCCTTGGATGCTGCCTTAACTGCTGTGCTTTTCCAGCAACACTCTAATCTAGAAAATGATCATAATACCCACTTCATGAACGAGATATTGCAGACAGTGAGCAATGTATTTGGCGTCTGCCACAGGTTTTATGTTGCTTACCATCTTCAATCCAGCAGTCAAAATTATTGCCATTATCCAAGAAGAAATGTGGTTAGAACATGATGGCACCCTACTCTATGATGTTGAAAAAGGACAAAAGCTTATCAGTACTACTCCGGATAAATATCCACAAACCAAATATGTAATCATGTGCCCCAATCTTGTATGTTCAAATAGACATTCCTTGTGTTGTTTTCAGTCGTGCCAATTTAAACTGTCCAATAGAAATCCATAGCTGACATCACCTGATTTGCATGTGAGGGAGAATACTGCATCACTATTGATAATCAATACAGATTTTGTACTTGTGATATCCACAACACGACTTTTTGCATTACACCTCACAAATCAGCCAGCATAGACTGATTGATCTCATAGACGTACACAGGACAAGTGAGAGCTTTGTTGAATATCAGTAACTAACTCTGACAGACTTTAGGTGATTATTTGTACAAGTATGACACAGGTACCAAAAAAAATCGCAACAGATCAAAACGCACAAAATATTTTCACTATTGTAGTCCAACAGACAGATCAAGTACAAGAAGACATTAAAGAAGTCACAAATTTGTGGAATGACTTTTAGAATTGGGAGGAGAAAGTGAGGTCTGCAGATGCTGAAGATCAGAGCTGAAAATGTGTTGCTGGAACAGCGCAGCAGGTCAGGCAGCATCCAGGGAACAGGAGAATCGACGTTTCGGGCATAAGCCCTTCTTCAGGAATAAGGAAGGGCTTATGCCCGAAACGTCGATTCTCCTGTTCCCTGGATGCTGCCTGACCTGCTGCGCTGTTTTAGAATTGGGACACAAGTGTACAAATCCACCTTTGGCTTTGCTGTCTATTACACCTCGCTGCATTGTTCATTCTGTTTGTTTTAACATATATAACCGTTCCAGCAGTTAAAGATTTTAAGTAGAAACAGGAAGTCATGAGTTTCTGACTGTAGAAATGATGCTGACCAGATGTGAGCTAAGAGTTACAATTTATCACACAAACAGTCTTGGATATCTTCTAAATAATCTGATCATCACTACCGCACAGACTCTACTAAGTATATAGTTATAGAATCATAAAACTGTACAGCATGGAAACAGACCCTTCAGTCTATTTGTCCATGCCGACCAAATTTCTGAACTTAATTCAGTTCCATTTGCCAGCATTTGGCCCATATCCTTCTAAACCCTTCTTATTCATATATCCATCCAGATGCCTTTTAAATGTTGCAATTGTATCAGCCTTTACCACTTTCTCTGGCAACTCATTCCATACACGCACCATCCTGTATGTGAAAATTTTGCTCCTTAGATTCTTTTTAAATCTTTCCCCTCTCACCTTAAAACAATGCCCTCTAGTTCTGGACTCCCCCACCACAGGGAAGAGACTTTGTCTATTTATCCTATCTATGCCCCTCATGATTTTATAAACCTTTATAAGGTCACCCCTCACCTTCCAACACTCCAAAGATCATTGCCCAGCCTATTTAGCCTCTCCTTATAGCTCAAACCCTCCAACCCAGGCAGCACTCTTGTAAATCTTTTCAGAACCCTGTCAAGTTTAACAACATCCTTCCTATGGGAGGCTGACCAGAATTGCATGCATTATTCCAAAAGTGGCCTGATCAATGTCCTGTACAGCTGCAATATGACCTCCCAATTCCTATACTCAATAGTCTGACCAATAAAGGAAGATGACATAATGTAACAATATTTTCATGGATATAAGCTTGTATTTATAGAATCCCTACAGTGTGGAAGCAGGCCATTCAGCCCATCAAGTCCGACACCCCCCCGAAGAATATCCCACCCAACTCAGCCCCCTAACCTATCCCTGTAACTGTGCATTTCCCATGACTACCTACCTAGCCTGCCCATCCCTGGACACTGTGGGAAATTTATCATGGCAAATGCACTTAACCTGCACACCTTTGGACTGTGGGAGGAAACTGGAGTGCCCAGAGGAAACCCACATGGCCACAGGGAAAATTTGCAAACTCAACAGACCCAAGGGTGAATTGAACTCAGGTCCCTGGTACTGTGAGGCAGTAGTGCTAACCACTGAGCTACTGTGCTGTCCAAATTTACTATGAAGCAACATCCCTGCCATCTGTGCCCTCAGTAGCAGTTATTTTTGCTTTCCTTCCCACAATATGTACACTAAAGGCTTATTCATGGCTGGCAGCACTTGACCTGATGCACACCTGGCTTTAAATATAGTGCACATGGAAACCCCAGAAGGTTCTGCAGTGACAATCACTTCCATCATAGGTGAGTGCAAGATAGCACTGAGCATGGTGCCATAGAGGCATGGTGCATACTTAATAAGGTGAACAGTAGAGAATTGTATGAGATAACCTACTAGAGCTCATGGGGAGAAACTCTTCATGAAATTCTCAGGAATTGACACTTCGTCAATTTTTGATAAAGTTAGACTAAAGTTACTTTCATATTAAATTTTAAGTGTTCTGGTCATTTAATTAACAGAAACAAATTAATCATATTGTTATAGAAAGGTCACAGAATAGAATGAGGCAATTTGTCCATCCTCCACCTTTCCCTGCAGTCCTAAAATTTATTTTACCAACAATCCCAACTACCTTTTAAAAGCTACAATTGAATCTGCCTATATCACATTCAGGCAGTTAATTCTAGATCCTTACATCTTCTTGGCTAAAAACATTTATCATATGTTGCCATAGGTTCACTTGCTCACATAGATTCATCATATATCTGTATCTTTTTGTTCTCAAATCTTTTGCCAACAGAAACAACTTTTATCTATCTGTCTACTTGTCCAGACTCCTTGAGGAGATTATTAAATTTCTACATCATTTTTTGTTCTTTAAAGGGAGCAGGCCAGTTTCCCTAATGCAGTCAAGAAAGCCCATCATTTTTGGAATCACCTTCATAAATCTTTTCACCATCCCTTCACATCCTTCGTAAAGTATGGTGCCCAGAATTGGACACAGTACTTAATTGAGGCCAAACCAATGTTTATAAAGATTAATCACAATTTTTTTGTATTTTTCAATACCATACCTGTTATTATAAAGCCCAGGATTTTATATAACAAGTTAACCATTTTATCAACTTGGTTTTGTCCATTTTCCCTCACATATAATCCTTTAACTTTGTTTTCTTGCATTTCCTATCAAAATGGACCACGGTATATATTTTTGCATTAAAGTTGTGTGTGTTCACCCATTCCACCCGCCTGTGTGTATTCTCTTGAAGGCTATCACAATTTTCAGCATTGTCACAATTCTTCCAAGTCTTGGTGTCATCTGAAAACTTTCAAATTGTGCCCTCTACAGCCAAGGTTAGATTATTACTATACAACAAGAAATAAATGGCCCTGTGTAAGTGGAAGCAACCCCTAAAGAATCCAAATATATGTCTTCCTCTAATCTGAGAAAAACACCTTTGGATTCTAAATGAATTCTAAAATTTTCTGCTGTGCATTCTGAATGTTTGTCATGAAAATAACTCATCCACTTTATTAATAGAAAATGTTTGCCTTTTATTGTATTATCCAGTTTCCAGCAGAGAGAAAAAAAATCATTGTATCAATAAATTAAGTTCATCAATTAATTTTATTCAATAAGATAAGCCAAATGTGAAGCAAGTAACTTCATGGCTAACTTTAACATTTAGAACTTTTTAACCATGAGCCAAGCGGTCACAAATGAATGCTTCAGACAAGACTATTTTCTTACCAAGCAACATAAACAACATGACATTACTAAGTGATTCCAAAACCAACAGATCAGATATAAGCTTTGCAGTCATGCCCTATTCAGTCATCAATGGTGGGCAATTAAGCAAGTCACTGGAGGTGGAGCCTCCACAAGTATTACCATCTTCGTTAATGGCGGGGCATATAATTACTGAAAAAGATGCAGCTAAAGCATTTGCAACAAGCTTCAGCCTGAAGTGCAGAGAGTGGATGATCCATGTCTCCTCCAGGTCCTTAGCATCACAGATGTCAGTCTTCAGCCAATTTGATTCACTTTACATGATATTAAGGAATGTCTGGAGGAAATAGATATTGCAAAGGTTCTGGGTGATGTCACCATTTTGGCAATATTACAGAAGACATGCTCCAGAATTGCCATACTCAGTCAAGTTGTTCCAGTATTGCAATAAAACCACGATCTACTTGACAATGTGAAAAATTGGGAGAAAGCACTGCAGATGCTGGAGATGCCATGTGGTTGGAGGCTCCCAAAGTGGAAGATGAAGCACACTTCTTCCATGTGTCGGGTGGCTAGAATTTGGCGGTGAAGGAGGCCCAGGACTTACATGTGCTTGGCAGAGTGGGAGGGGAAGTTGAAGTGATCAGCCAAAGGGCAGTGGGGTTGTTTGGTGCATGGTGTCCCAGAGATATTCTCTGAAGCATTCCGTGAGTTGGTGTCCTGTCTCCCCAATGTAGAAGAGACCACATCGAGAGCAATGGAACAGTAGATGAGGTGTTGGTAGATGTGGAAGGATCTTTTGAGGGCTTGGATGAAGGTGAGGAGGAGGTGTAGACACAGGTTTTACACTTCTTGCAGTATGAGGAGTGGAGGATGGGTTGGTGGGTGTCGTGGACCTAATGAGAAAGTTGTGGAGGGAATGTTCTCTCCAGAATACTGATGATGGGGTGGGGGGGGGGAGGTGGGTGTCTGACTGTAAGTGGCAGAAATGGTGGAAGATGATGCACTGTATCTGGAGATTGGTGGGGTGGAAGATGAGCACCAAAGGAGTTCTATCCTTGTTGTGGTTGGAGGGGTTCAAGGATGGAGGTGTGGGAAGTGGAGGAGATGCGCTGGAGGGCATTGTTGACCATGTGGGAGGGGAAATTGTGGTCCTTGAAATAGGAAGCCACCTGGGATGTTCTGTAGTGGAATTGTTCCTCCTGGGAGCAGATGGGGCGGAGCCGGAGGAATTGGGAATAAGGGATCGCATTTTTACAGGGGTGGGGGGTGGGAGGAGGTGTAGTCCAGCTGGCTGTGGAAGTTGGCGGGTTTGAAGTAGATGTCTGCATTGAGTTGGTCACCAGAAATGGAGAGAGGGAGGTTCAGGTAGGGGAGGGAGGTGACTGAGATGATCCAGGTGAATTTAAGGTCAGGGTAGAAGGTGTTCATGAAGTTGAGGAACTGTTCATCTTCCTCATGGGAGCATGAGGTGGCACTGATACAGTCATCAATGTAACGGAGGGGAATGGTGCTAGTGTAACTGCAGATGATAGACTGTTCCACATATCCAACGAAGAGCTGAAAATGTGTTGCTGGAAAAGCGCAGTAGGTCAGGCAGCATCCAGGGAACAGGAGAATCGACTTTTCGGGCATAAGCCCTTCTTCAGGAGGCAGGCATAGCTGGGGCCTTCGACGCTCCAGGGAAAACAGCCCCAGCCAATTCAACCTCTCCCTATATCTCAAACCCTCCAACCATGGCAACGTCCTTGCAAATCTTTTCTGAACCCTTTCAAGTTTCACAACATCCTTCTGATAGGAAGGAGACCAGCCTCGTATTTATCTAAATTAAACTCCAACTGCCACTTCTCAGCCCATTGGCTCATCTGGTCAAGATCCCGTTGTAATCTGAGGTAACCTTCTTCACTGTCAACTACACCTCCAATTTTGGTGTCATCTGCAAACATACTAACTATACCTCTTAAGCTCAGATCCAAATCATTAATATAAATGACAAAAAGTAGAGGACCCAGCACCAATCCTTGTGGCACTCCACTGGTCACAGGCTTCCAATCCCAAAAATAACCCTCCACCACCACCCTCTGTCTTCTACCTTTGAGCTAGTTCTGTATCCAAATCCCTGTATTCGTGAGATCTAACCTTGCTAAGCAGTCTCCCATGGGGAACCTTGTTAAATGCTTTACTGAAGTCCATATAGATCACATATACTGCTCTCCCCTCATTGATCCTCTTTGTTATTTCCACAAAAAAACCCGATCAAGTTTGTGAGACATGATTTCCCATGCACAAAGCCATGTTGACTATCCCTAATCAATCCATGCCTTTCCAAATACATGTATATCCTGTCCCTCAGGATTCCCTCCAACAACTTCCCCACCACCTACGTCGGGCTCACTGGTCTATAGTTCTCTGACTTGTCCTTACCACCTTTCTTAAATAGTGGCACCATGTTAGTTTATCTCCAGTCTTCTGGCACTTCACCTGTGACTATCAATGATACAAATATCTCAGCAAGGGGCCCAGCAATCACTTCCCTAGCTTCCCACAGAGTTCTAGGGTACACCTGATGAGGTCCTGGGAATTTATCCACTTGCATGCATTTCAAGACATCCAGCACTTCCCCCTCTGTAATGTGGACATATTTCAAAATGTCACCATCTATTTCCCTACATTCTATATCTTCTATGTCCTTTTCCACAGTAAACACTGATGCAAGATACTCGTTTAGTATCTCCTCCATCTCCTGTGGCTCCACACAAAGGCCACCTTCCTGATCTTTGAGGGGTCCTATTCTCTCTCTAGTTACCCTTTTGTCCTTAATGTATTTGTAAAAACCCTTCTGATGCTCCTTAACTCTATTTGCCAAAGCTATCTCATGTCCCCTTTTTGACTTCATGATTTCCCTCTTAAGTGTAAGGATTCACTTGATCTATCCTGTCTATCTTTTCCATCATGATTTTAAAACTAATAGAATTATGGTCACTGGCCCCGAAGTGCTCCCCCATTGACACCTCAGTCACCTGCCCTGCCTTATTTTCCGAGAGAAGGTCAAGTTTTGCACTTTCTCCAGTAGGTACATTCACATACTGAATCAGAAAATTTCCTTGTACATGTTTAACAAATTCCTCTCCATCTAAACACTGTGACAATCCCAGTCTATGTTTGGAAAGTTAAAATCCCCGACCATAACCACCCTATTATTCTTACAGATAACTGACATTTCCTCACAAATATGTGTCACAATTTCACTATGTCTATTAGGGGGTCTATAATACAATCTCAGTAATCCCTTTCTTATTTCTCAGTTCCACCCAAATAACCCCCCTGGATGTATATCCAGGAATGTCCTCACTCAATACATCTGTAATGCTATCCCTTATCAAAATTGCCACTCCCCTTCTCTTTATTCCCATTCTGTCCTTCCTTTAGCATTTGTATCGTGGAACATTAAGCTGCCAGTCCTGTTCGGTATGGCATATTTCTGTAATAGCTATGATATCCCAGTCCCATGTTCCTAACCATGCCCTGAGTTCATCTGCCTTCCCTGTTAGGCCTCTTACATTGAACTAAATGCAGTTTAATTTATCAGTCCTACTCGTTCTCTGCTTTGTCCCTGCCTGCCCTGACAGTTTGGCTCACTTCTTTTCTCAATTGTACCAATCTCAGATTGATCTCTTTCCTCACTATCTCCCTGGGTCCCAACCCCCACATTACTAGTTTAAATTCTTCTGAGCAGCTCTGGCAAACCTCCCTGCCAGTATATTCGTCCCCTTCCAATTTAGGTGCAATCCATCCTTCTTGTACAGGTCACTCCTACCCCAGAAGAGATTCCAATGATCCAAAAATGTGAATACTTCTCCCATACACTAGCTCGTCAGCCATGCATTCATCTGCTCTATCTTCCTTTTCCTGCCCTCACTAGCTCGTGGCACTGGGAGTAATCCAGATATTACTACTCTCGAGGAACTCCTTTTTAAATTCCAGCCTAACTCTCTGCATTCACCCTTCGTATGTTGTTGGTTCCAATGTATACAATGACCTCCTGCTGGGCTGTCTCTCCTTTGAGAACATTCTGCACTCTTTCTGAGACATCCTTGATCTGGCCACCAGGGTAGCAACACACTATTCCGATTTTTCGCTGCTGGCTACAGAAACGTCTGCCTGTGCCTCTTGAGTGCCTGAACACAATCGATCTCTTGGAACCTGAGATACCCCTCATTGCATCTGAGCCAGTCTCAATATCAGAAACTTGGCTGTTCGTGCTACATTCCCCTGCGAATCCATCACGCCCTACATTTTCCAAAACAGCGTACTTGTTTGAAATGGGTAGCCACAGAAGACTCCTCCACTACCTGTCTACCACTCTTACCATTCTGGGAGTTAACCCATCTATGTGATTGTATCTGCAACTTTTCTCCTTTCCTATAACTACCATCCATCACACCCCCCTTGCCCTTGTAATTTCCTCATTGTCTCTAACTGTTGCTCCAATCGTTCCATTCGATCTGATAGGATTCACAACCAATGGCATTTATTGCAGATATAATCCTCAGTAACACATAAACTCTCCTTAAACCCCCACATCTGACAAGAACAGCTTATCACTTGACAAGGTTCCCATGGGAGACTGGTGAGCAAGTTTAGATCTCATGGAATACAGGGAGAACTAGCCATTTGGATACAGAACTGGCTCAAAGGTAGAAGACAGAGGATGGTGGTGGAGGATTGTTTTTCAGACTGGAGGCCTGTGTCCAGTAGAGTGCCACAAGGATCGGTGCTGGGTCCACTACATTTCATCATTTATTTAGTTAGTAGGTTTGCACATGACACCAAAACTGGAGGTGTCGTGGACAGCGAAGAAGGTTACTTCAAATTACAATGGGATCTTGATCAGATGAGCCAATGGGCTGAGGAGTGGCAGATGGAGTTTCATTTAGATAAACATTTGACAAGTTGTTTCAGAAAAAGTTATTGAGCAAAGCAGAAGCTTGTGATGTTGGGATAATATACTACCTGACCGTAAGATTGAGTGGCTGGCAGACAACAGACTGTCAGTATATATGGATCTTTTTCTCATTGGAAGGATGAGACAAGTAGGGCCTGTGCTGGGGCGTCAGCTTTTTGCAATTTATATCAATGACTTGGCTGAGTGGAGTATCATCATTGTAGCTAAATTTGTAGCTGACACAAAAATAGGTAAGAAAATTGATGTGAATAGGTCATAAGGTAGTTGCAGATGAATAGATATAACTTGAGTGGAAAGGCAGAAATCCTGCAAATGGAGTATAATGTAGGAAACTAAGAAATTGTTCACTTTGGAAGGAATAATAAAGAAAAAATACTTAGACAAAAAATGACTGCAGAATTCTGATGTCCAGAGAGACTTAGGTGTTTCACTGAAGGAGCTACTTAAGGTTAGTATGCAAGTGCAGAAAATAATTGGAAGTTTAATGGGACACTGTTCTTTATTATGAAAGGAATTGAAGATAAATGAAAGGATATTATGCTTCAGTTATACAGGGCATTTATTCAAAAACATTTTGAATACTGTGTACAGTTTGATCTGCTTATTTAAGGAGAGATGTAAATGTGTTAGAGGTGGTTCAGAGAATTTAAAGCATAGAACAGAGAACTGTACAGCTCACGATGTGCTGAACACGATGTGATTTCTGCCGGGATTAGTTTAGTCCATATCCCTCTAGTCCTTCCATATTCATATGCTTATCTAAAAGTCTATTAAATGCCCCTATCGTTTTTGCCTCCACAACCATCCCTGACAGCATGTTCCACACTCCTACTGCTCTCTCCGTAAAACACTTGCCGCTCACATCTCCTTTTAAATTTTACTAAATTGATACCTGGAATGAATAGGTTGTCTTATGAAGGAAAGTTGGAGGGCCTGGAGTCTACAAGAGTAAACGGTGACCAGTTGAAGTATATAAGATCCTGAATGGTCATAACGAGGTGGATGCGGAAAAGAAGCATCCTCTTGTGAGTATATGCAGCAATGGGACACTGTTTAATTGTTCTTTGAATCTTTTGACTTGTGAGCTTTGCTGACTTGGCCAGCATTTATTCCCCATTTCTAGTTGCCCTTGAGAAGGTGGTGGTGGTGAGCTGCCTTCTTGAACTGTTGCAGTCAATTTTGTGTAGGTAATACTTTTAGGTTGAGAGTTGCAGGATTTTGGCAAGTGGCAGTGAACGAACAATGATGTATTCCCAAGTTGTGTTGGTGTGTGGGTTGGTTAGCTCAGCTGCCTTAACAGCTGGTTTGTAATACAGAGTACTATTAACAGTCTCAGTTTAATTCCTGCATTGACTGAGGTTACCACAAAGGTCTCTTCTTCTCAACCTCTTGTGGGTGAATGCACAACAGGAGAAGAAGATGAGCTCATGGGAGGGGATGACCAAGAGGAAGAAGGTGAGTGGGAGAATGTGTGCTCGTGAATTTACATCATATCTACTAACCTGGTTTCAAGTGCTTATGTACAGTGAAAGTCACAGATGACATATTACTCAGTAGCCATGCTTGTATTGAACTCATAGGTTCATACAATCATAGAGTTATATAGCACAGAAACAGACTTTTCGATCCAATTCATTCACGCTGACCAGATATCCTAAATTAATCTAGCCCATTTACTAGCTTGTGGCCCATATCCCTCCAAGCCCTTTCCATTCATGTACCCATCCAGGTGCCTTTTAAATATTGTAATTGTACCAGCCTCCATCACTTCCTCTGGCAGCTCATTCCATACAGGTACCACTCACTGCATAAAAAGTTAACCCTAAGGCCACTTTTAAATCTTCCCCTCTCACCTCAAACCTACATCTTCTGGTTTTGGATTCCCTTACCCGAGGAAAAAAGATCTTGGCTATTCACCCTATCCATGCTCCTCGTGATTTTATAAACCTCTATACGATCACCCCTCAGCCTCCAATGGTCCAGGGAAAATAGCTCCAGCCTATTAAGCCTCTCCCTGTCGCTCAAATTCTCAAACCCTGGCAACATCCTTATAAATCTTTTCATTCATTCTTGAATCATTCTTTCAAGATTCAAGAAAATCTAGTTAAATTAGCTCCTTTTCAAACTTAAACTTTATTTGGTCTGGGAGAAAATCATCCACAAGGGAGTGATCCTTTATAAATTAATCTTGTTGTGACTGGGGGAATCAGTTCATCCCTCTTCATCCAGGATCAGTAATAACTTGCGGAGTCTCACCTGGAGTCTAGTTTGAATGCTTTCTATTAAATCTATATTGAAATTTGGTAAATTACCCTATTTTGAATTAATTGTAGCTATTTCATCCAAACAACTTTTCTCTAAATTGTACATTATATTTGTTGGATTTATCTAATTATTAGCAAGGAGAAAGTGAGGACTGCAGATGCTGGAGATCAGAGCTGAAAATGTGTTGCTGGAAAAGCGCAGCAGGTCAGGCAGCATACAAGGGGCAGGAGAATCGACGTTTCGGGCATGAGCCCTTCTTCAGGAAATTATTAGCAAGCCTATTTTCAATTATTTTGTTAAGAAAATTCTCCCCATTATAAGTCTGGTTGTTATATTATGAAGTCTAATATCATAACCTTTCTCTAAGGTTCTTTCTTTAGTAAAGCTACCGAGAGCCTGCTATCCTTATTTAATGGTTTGGATCTCTAATACGACATTGTAGCCAGAAGGAGGTGAGAAGGGGATATCTACTGTATTATGTGGTCTCATTTTATAAAGAAGGCCTTAACATATTCCACTAGTTTCCACTTCTTACTGCACTGCTGCACTAAAAAACTAATTACAATATCATTAAAAAATACACTGAAATCCCAGTACCTGGAATCTTTTACTTCAAATGTCAGCAGGTATAAAATATAGAAATGACCTAAAAATGACAATGAGGTTAGTGAAAGAGGGATACTGCAACTGTATGTGTTATGAGTTAGTACACTACATTTGGCACTTTCTAAAAATACATATAATCTGCCCACAATTCTGTTCAAATGAACACAATGGCTGTATTAATAATGGAAATAGAAGTGTGGACTAGTTCATTGGCACTTATATAAATGCCTTCAGATTAGGATTAAATGAAGCAAAGTTATTGCATGAGAATTTAATTTCATTAATTGCATCACAATCACTGACGCATTTGCAGTTTGGTCATAGAGAAATAAACCTCTCAGAATGTCCAAACTGAAAAAGAAGCTCTCAATTGGGTTGTAGCATTTGTCTGTATATAGGTTTGTTTGTCTTCTTTCTAGATAATGTTTGTGTGCAAAGTAGTTTAGTTTCTTGCAGTTAAAACATTGTTTCCCCCACACAGGATATGATTTATTTTGTTTTATGTTTAGGGTGTAGGTTTGCTCGCTGAGCTGTAGGTTTGATATCCAGACATTTCATTACCTGGCTAGGTAACATCATCAGTGGCGACCTCCAAGTGAAGCGAAGCTGTTGTCTCCTGCTTTCTATTTATATCTTTCTCCTGGATGGGGTTCCTGGGGTTTGTGGTGATGTCATTTCCTGTTCATTTTCTGAGGGGTTGATAGATGGCATCTAGATCTATGTGCTTGTTTATGGCGTTGCGGTTGGAGTGCCAGGCCTCTAGGAATTCTCTGGCACGTCCTTGCTTAGCCTGTCCCAGGATAGATGTGTTGTCCCAGTCGAAATGGTGGTTTTTTTCATCCATGTGTCGGGTTACGAGGGAGAGGGGGGTCGGTCTTTTTGTGGCTAGCTGGTGTTCATGTATCCTGGTGGCTAACCTTCTTCCTGTTTGTCCTACGTAGTGTTTGTGGCAGTCCTTGCATGGGATTTTATAGATGACGTTGATTTTGTCCATGGGTTGTACTGGGTCTTTTAAGTTTGTTAGTTTTTGTTTGAGAGTGTTGGTGGGTTTGTGTGCTACTAGGATTCCGAGGGGTCTCAGTAGTCTGGCTGTCATTTCTGAAACTTCTTTGATATATGGTACGGTGGTTAAGGTTTCTGGCTGTGTTTTGTCTGCTTGTCGTGGTTTGTTCTTGAGGAATCTGCGCACTATGTTTTTTGAGTATCCGTTCTTCGTAAATACGTCGTATAGGTGGTTCTCCTCTGTTTTTCGAAGTTCGTCTGTGCTGCAGTGTGTGGTGGCTCATTGGAATAGTGTTCTGATACAGCTTCGTTTGTGTGTGTTGGGATGGTTGCTGGTGTAGTTGAGTATTTGGTCAGTGTTTGTCGGTTTTCTGTATACGCAGGTTTGTAATTCTCCCTTGTCCTTTCTTTCTACTGTGACGTCCAGAAATGCGAGTTTGTTGTCAGTTTCTTCCTCCTTGGTGAACTTTATGCCTGTGAGGGTGTTGTTGATTATGTTAAATGTCTCTTCTATCTTGTTTCGTTTCGTGATGACAAAGGTGTCATCTACGTAGCGAACCCAGATTTTTGGTTTGATGATTGGTAGGGCTGTTTGTTCTAGCCTTTGCATTACTGCTTCTGCTATGAACCCCGATAGCGGAGATCCCATGGGTGTGCCGTTGGTTTGTTTGTAGACTATGTTGTTGAATTTGAAGTGGGTTGTGAGGCACAGGTCCACTAGCTTCATGATGTTTTCATTGGCAATGTGATTGATGGTGGTTGGTGTGTGTGTGATGGTCTGTTCTAAAAGTGTGGCGAGTGTTTC
>NC_057716.1:57448853-57451403 GCF_004010195.1 Chiloscyllium plagiosum | reverse complement strand
TGCGTGTAGTTCTTTGGCCAGTCTGTAAGTTGGTGTTCTGGGTAGTGAGACTATAGGTCTGAGGGTGGCTCCTGGTTTATAGATTTTTGGTAGTCCGTAGAATCGTGGAGTGTTGGTCCCGTCGGGTTTCATTTTCTGGAATTCCGTCTTGTTTAATTGTCCGGAATTGTGTAATTCTCTTAGGTGATATGTAATTTTGTTTCCTAGTTGTGGGGTTGGGTCTAGCGCCACCTTTTGGTAGGTGTTGGTGTCTGTGAGTAGTGCATTGGCTTTCTCTTTGTCATCACAAAATGACACAAGATAGAAGAGACATTTAACATCATCAACAACACCCTCACAGGCATAAAGTTCACCAAGGAGGAAGAAACTGACAACAAACTCGCATTTCTGGACGTCACAATAGAAAGAAAGGACAAGGGAGAATTACAAACCTGCGTATACAGAAAACCGACAAACACTGACCAAATACTCAACTACACCAGCAACCATCCCAACACACACAAACGAAGCTGTATCAGAACACTATTCCAACGAGCCACCACACACTGCAGCACAGACGAACTTCGAAAAACAGAGGAGAACCACCTATACGACGTATTCACGAAGAACGGATACTCAAAAAACACAGTGCGCAGAATCCTCAAGAACAAACCACGACAAGCAGACAAAACACAGCCAGAAACCCTAACCACCTTACCATATATCAATGACAGCCAGACTACTGAGACTCCTCGGAATCCTAGTAGCACACAAACCCACCAACACTCTCAAACAAAAACTAACAAACTTAAAAGACCCAGTACAACCCATGGACAAAACCAACGTCATCTATAAAATCCCATGCAAGGACTGCCACAAACACTATGTAGGGCAAACAGGAAGAAAGTTAGCCACCAGGATACATGAACACCAGCTAGCCACAAAAAGACTGACATAAACAAGCACATAGATCTAGATGCCATCTATCAACCCCTCAGAAAATGAACAGGAAATGACAAACCCCTCAGAAAATGAACAGGAAATGACATCACCACAAACCCCAGGAACCCCTCCAGGAGAAAGATATAAATAGAAAGCAGGAGACAACAGCTTCGCTTCACTTGGAGGTCACCACTGATGATGTTATCTAGCCAGGTAATGAAATGTCTAGATATCAAACCTACAGCTCAGCGATCAAACCTACACCCTAAACCTCAACCTGAGCTAGAAACCTTCACAAACCTTTGTTTTATATGATGAGTCCACAATATTTGTAACTTGTTCTTTGGCCATTATTTTTCTTTTGTCCCTTTTCTGGCTATATGTCACATTTTCCCACATTATTCTGCTTGGAAGGTCTTGGCTGTTTTGCAATACAGTCAACAGGTCTGAGCTGCTGATCAAAGTAGTGCACGTGTCTGTGCTTCATAACAGACTTAGATGTTCTCTAGTACGATGGCTCAGTGGTTAGCACTGCTGCCTCACAGTGCCAGGGACCTAGGTTCAATTCCAGCCTCAGGTGACTGTGTGAAATTTGTGTATTCTCCCCGTGTCTGTGTAGGTTTCCACCCATGATCCAAAGATGTGCAGGTTAGGTGAATTGGCCATGCCACTTCCAGAAAAACGCAGCACTCATTTTGGAATTCACCAGCATTCTTTCTACCTGCACCATCTTTAAAAGTCTTTTAAGCACCTGGACAACACTGTCAATCGGAGCTACTTTAAGCATGGATAGCAGTGAATTGAGGGGTGCGTAGGTTAAGTTACTATAATTTACATTAGGATTAAGTCTCGTCACAACATCATGAGTCTAAGGGCCTGTTCTGTGCTGTACTTTTCTATGTTCTATGTACACTGTTGCTCATAGAACATAGAACATAGAACATAGAAGAATACAGCGCAGTACAGGCCCTTTGGCCCTCGATGTTGCGCCGATCCAAGCCCACCTGACCTATACTAACCCACTATCCTCCATATACCTATCCAATGCCCGCTTAAATGCCCATAAAGAGGGAAAGTCCACCACTGCTACTGGCAGGGCATTCCATGAACTTACGACTCGCTGAGTGAAGAACCTACCCCTAACTTCAGTCCTATATCTACCCCCCCTTAATTTAAAGCTATGCCCCCTTGTAATACCCGACTCCATACGCGGGAAAAGGTTCACACTGTCAACCCTATCTAACCCCCTAATCATCTTGTACACCTCAATCAAGTCACCCCTAAAACTTCTTTTCTCTAATGAAAACAGCCCCAAGTGTCTCAGTCTTTCCTCATACGATCTTCCTTCCATACCAGGCAACATCCTGGTAAACCTCCTCTGCACCCATTCCAGTGCCTCCACATCCTTCCTATAATATGGCGACCAAAACTGCACACAATATTCCAGATGCGGCCGCACCAGAGTCTTATACAACTGCATCATGACCTCAGGACTCCGGAACCCAATTCCTCTACCAATAAAAGCCAGAAATTTCCAGCAACCGACCCAATATGGACATCTACTTTAAACCCACTGACTCTCACACTTATTTGGTCTATACCTCCTCCCACTCCCCCCCCCCCCCCCCC
>NC_057716.1:57414812-57448739 GCF_004010195.1 Chiloscyllium plagiosum | reverse complement strand
TCCTAATCCAAACCTCCAACTCATCCTCAATGCCATATCTCCGTATTTTCTGCAGTAGCCTACCATGGGGAACCTTATCGAACGCCTTACTAAAATCCATATATACCACATCTACCGCTTTCCCCTCATCAACCTCCTTCGTCACCTTTTCAAAGAATTCAATAAGGTTTGTGAGGCACGACCTGCCCTTCACAAAACCATGTTGACTATCCTTGATCACATTATTCCTATCCAGATGTTCATAAATCCTATCCCTTACAATTCTCTCTAAGGTTTTGCCCACAACAGAAGTGAGACTCACCGGCCTATAGTTACTAGGGTTATCCCTACTCCCCTTTTTGAACAAGGGAACCACATTTGCTATCTTCCAGTCTTCTGGCACTACTCCTGTAGACAAGGAGGACATAAAAATCAAGGCCAATGGCTCTGCAATCTCCTCCTTGCTTCCCAGAGAATCCTAGGATAAATGCCATCAGGCCCAGGGGACTTATCTATTTTCACCTTTTCCAGGATTTCCAACACCTCTTCTCTGCATACCTCAAAGCCATCCATTCTACTTATTTGTGACTCAGTATTCACATCGACGACAGTGCCCTGTTCCTGAGTAAATACTGAAGAAAAGTATTCATTCAGTGTCTCCCCAATCTCTTCCGCCTCCATATTTGCCCTGGACATGGCAGGCAGGGTGTGATGATGATCTGCTTTGTGGGTAGGGACCTGGAGGACCTGCTGGACACAATGTTGGAGAGGACTTCCTTTTCCCCTAGGACCAACAGTGGAGGCCATGATACCAGACCATGCCAGCCTGCTCCATGTTTGTCACCATATTAAAGCAGGCTCAGCTGTCTGGAAGGGAGCACAGCACTGTAGGAAGAAGCATAAGGACTGTCTCTACACCACTCACGTAAGTATCGTCATTTTCTAATACCTCACACTCAGTGTATCACTGCTACTGTACCCACCTCCCACCAGGACTCATGCTTTACCACTCTCACATTTGCCTGCAAAATCTTCCCTCAGTCACTATCACACACCCCAACTCCCAGCATTATCAACCTATATGTCCTCTGTGCTGCATACTCACAAGCTTGGGACATCTCCCCACCTGACCAACAGTAACAGCTGTGCCACCTACTTAACATTTTCTCTCAATACAGGAGGAAAGCAACTTCCACAAGGGCAGCACATCTTAAGATAGGTGGTAAGTTGGCCATCATTCAGCTCCTCACCACTTATATGGAGAGCTTTATGACTCTATTCACCCTGCGTGTTTGACTGACTGTTTCCAAGCCTAATGACTATATTAGAACGCCTAGACCCATGAACCAAATGTTATCTTCCTTGACTTGGCTGAAACATGCTGATAAACATGACAAGCTTCCTGTGTCTGTGTGCACTAAATGGCAAGGCGATCCAGAGTAATATGAGCCTTATATCTCTGGCTGGAGTCAAAACCACAAAAAAGGCAAGACAAGTCAATGTAATGCAAGACAGTGACTTGACCATCCAGCTAAGTTCAGAGTGAGTGACAGTAAAAAAAGAATCTGGCGATTCAGCCTAGTCCAATCTATGAACTGGATGTGTGTCCCTAAATGCACAGTGTCCTTGCTGCAGCATTACAATGATAGTTGCCAGTGCAGCATTGAAGTACAGAAATGTCCCATAAGTGAATGATAGATGCGCCATGAGAGGTCCTAAAACTGGCATATATTGGATACCAACATTCATGGATATGAGATATGTATGGCCAGTGCCCATGGAGTGTGCCCAAGATGTTAGTGCCTGGTGTCCTAGATGGAGGTCTTTTGAATCGTTATGAGCTGAATTCTCCAAATGCTTGCTCCATATCAAGCTTGTTTGGTGAGTTTGGTAAGACAGAAAGCTAAATATTACTGAGGCAATTTGGGCTGTTAACAAGGTATCTAGTAAACAATAATCCCCCTTATTTAGTAACTCATCTCTGTGTAGTGACAATGTTGAAAAGATGAAGCAAGATGGGCCTTATTGGACTACTTACACCATTTTGCCACAAATCTCACCATTGCCCATATTACTCAGATACGATAAGATTCTACCCATGGAAAGGCTGAAGGTTGTGAAACAAATAAATTAACATTGGACCAATAGAATTTAAGATTAGAATATGATCAGAAAACAATATAAAGACTATTCTGGGAATGGAAAAGCGAGTTAGAGGCAAGTTAGAGAAAAGGAGAAAGAGAAAGGAAGTTTAAATTAGACAGCTTGAATTGAGAATGGAGAATGAAGATAATTCTGTTGAACAAACTGCATTTAACTTAGGTTCAAATATTCAAGTTTTCCCATTTAATCTCTAGGATTGATCAAGAAGAAGAGGGTGCCTTCTTTATCTCCTTTGAAAGATTAGCACAGCAGTTAAAATGTACAGTCAAACAAAGAACATTGCTGTTGCAAACAGGCTGACAGGGAACACCCATATTCTCCCTCAAAACTGGGGAGAGTGTAACTGAGGCAGCAAAGGGTGTGATTTAAAATATGTACCACCTCATGCAGAAGTACAGGCAAAGATTCTGCACCCTCATGAAACAGTCTGATCTGACCCACTTAGAATAGCTTAATCAGTTCACTTTTAGCTGGTGGAAATAGGCACTTAAAATTGAGGCCCCCATGAAATGCCATGTGGTGTAGTTCTCCTTGAAGAAATCAAATTCTCAATATTTTTTCCATGCTGGAACGTTTAACAGCCAGAAGGCAGTGAGATACAGACAGGCAGCCATTCTGCCTGAAGACTGAGTTAACACAAAGTCCTGAAGAGAGTGAATGCAGAATGTACGTGTATTGATGCCCTAGTTTTTATATTGTTGTTTCATACTGATCTTATAACAGAATGTTCACCATAAACAAAAAGAAGAAATATTATTCACATCTGTCCTTCATGGTGGAAAGGCGATACAGTAGTAGTAAAGTTTGAAATGCCAGTTTTCAACTTGCATCAACTGATTTTAATAGTTGAGACCTTACATGGGCCAAAACCTTTTAAAAAGACCAACGTTGACTAAAAATCAATGCAGTAATCACCTGACGACTGATGCGATTTCAGGAAACTAAAGTGGAATAAATAAAACAATTTGAAATGAAATGACCATTTTATCTAAAAATATTAAAAGCATTCAACTGATTCAGGTGTCAAAACACGACAACTCCCCCTTTTCAATTTGCATATGCCTGTTAAATGGTACACATTGGACATGGAAGGTAATGAATTAATGTCCACAAAGAATTTAGAGTAACTGAGGGCCAGACTCAGGAATACATAAATGATTTCTTTTTCAGCTGTTATTCTTGAGTAGTTCAAGAAGTGTTTCTTTCTCTCCCTATTTTCTCATCATCATCTTAAACAGTGCTCAGCAATAAAGCAAATCAGAGAAACAAACAGTCACAGAGAACTCAATGAAATCCACAAATGTTATTACCACTGTGGACAGCAGTGACCAATCAATTGTGATCTAACCCATTCGGTCTCTAAGGACTTTACAATTATATTGTATTCGTCCTGGCTGTACCTGGCACTTTTTCCTTTTTTAAACTTTCCACCTCAGTTTGTGTGTGTGTGTGTGTGTGTGTTTGATATCATATTTTATTCTATTTCTTGGGGTTGCTGTGTGCTAAAGGGAAATAATTTTTTTTTGTGACCAATTGAAAGGCATGGAGCCAAATTACTACTTCTCACCTGATTATAACAACCTTCTTTGTATCAAACCAAAACATGGGGTAATAGTTCCCTAGTATTCTCCATGGCAATACATCAACTAATCAGTATCCTTTAGTCATTATAAATTGCTGCTCCCTTTGAATTTGGTTAATTCATGTATCTGTTCTGATGAATGAAAAATGAAAAGGTTTGACAACATGTCTCTTTTCTAGTAATACTCAAGTTCTGCTCTATCAAGCAACTAAAAGTAGAAAGGCATAATATATGTTAAACACAAGGTATTGTCTGAGTTGGAGAGGTGCTTGTTGTTGGTGGTGTTCCTATGCATTTGCTGCCATTGTTTTTCATAAATGACACAAAGTTGGAAACTTCCTTGCAGGCAGGCAATCAGGAGAGAGCTTAAAGTGCCACTCTGGTTTTGTAAATGTAAACAGAGTTCCAGAAATTTCTATCTGAAAACATTTAATTGTGAGAGATATAGAGTAGATTGGAAGGGTTAAAACAGTACATCAACGGTAATGTTGCATGTTTGTATAGGAAAACAGTAATCGCTTTTAAAAACTCATAAAGAAGTAGTAAATTACCAAGGAAAGGAAATTTAATTGTGAAGGATATTAGTAAGGTGAGTTATTAAATAAATATTTGAAAGTTTTTAGAGAACTTATGATAGAAGTGATAAGCTCAGGTATACTGAAGGAGGATTTGGGATCACTGTTAGATAACTGTAGAAATGGTTATAAAAATCATAGCATTCAAAGTAGACATCACTAGCTAATGCGGTTGAATTACGAATGTGTTGAAGGCAACCAGAAAGAAGATAACAGAAGCTTGAGCCACAATTTAACAATTCTTCTGTCGTAGCCAAATTATGCCATTCAATTGAAGTAAGAACCAATTACTACTTGTATTCAAGAAAGTATCAAGCAAAAAATTGATAATTGCAGTCTTGTTTATCTTATACCAGATGTGGGAAATGAACAGAATTCACTATTTAATAAAGTGTTTGTGAGCATTCAGGAGTATATGAGTTAGTTCAGGTCTGTCAGAATAACTTTATTGAGAGTAAGTAGTGTTTGGCAAATTTCAAGAAGTTACCAATTAGATGATTTGAAAGAGCGTAGTGTAAAATACATGGGTTTTAAGAAAGTTCTTGCTAAGATGTTGCACAAATAGCTTGAACGGATAAGAGGTAAGTGCTTTGACTGACAAAAAAAGTGTTAGAGTGGATGTTCGTTGCTTAAACAATATGGAAGGGCTGAAAGTGATATATTCTACTCTAAAAGGCACTGCTGGACCAGTTATTGTTCTTGGGCACAGGGCAGTACAATTTTGATATTTTCTAAAGACATTAGAGTTTGGTCAGTAACAAGAAACATATTAATAGACTTTAAGGAGAAAATGAGGACTGCAGATGCTCGAGAGTTAGAGTCAAAAAGGGTGGCGCTGGAAAAGCACAGCAGGTCAGGCAGCATCTGAGGAGCTGGAGACCCAATGTTTCAGGCATAATGCCTTCATCATAACCCAAATATCGATTCTCCTGCTCCTTGAAAATTGCAAAGAGGTCACTCCATCATAAAGTCAGAAATGGAATGTTCACTGATGATTGCATGAAGTTCAGTAACATTCATGACTGCTCACATGCTGAAGCAGTCTATGTTCACATACAATAAGGTCTAGACAATACCCATGCTTGGGCTGACAAGTGGTAAGTAACATTTGTGACACACAAATTCCAGGCAATTACCATTACCAAAAAGAGACAAGCTAACAACCGGTATTACTTTCACTGAATTCCCCACTATCAACATCTTTGGGGTTACCATTGACCAGAAATTCAACAATAGTTATACATAAACACAGTGGTTGTAAGAGTAGGTCAGAGGCTAGGAATTCTACACCGAGTAACTCACCTTCTGACTCTCTAAAGCCTGTCCATCATCTACAAAGCCCAAGTCAGGATTGTGATGGAATACTCCCCAGTTACCTGGATGGGTGCAGCTTCAACAGCACTCATGAATCTTGACACCATCCAGGGCAAAGCTACCTTTTTGATTGGTACCAAATCCACAAGCATCCACTCTCTTCACCATGGAAGCTCAGTAGCAGCACTGTGTGCTATCTACAGGATGCATCAAAGAAATTCACCAAAACTTCAGACAGCATTTTCCAAACCGAAGACCATTGGCATCAAGAAGTACAAGGTCAGCATATACATGGGAACACCACCACCCACAAATTCCCTCTAAAGCAGTCACCAAACTGACTTGGAAATATACCTCTGGTCCTTCATAATCACTGGGTCAAAATCTGGAATTCCCTCTCTAATGGCATTTTTGGTCAACCCACAGCAAATGGACTGCAGCAGATCAAGATGCAGCTCAACATCACCTTCTCAAGGGCAACTAGGGATGAGCAAAACATGCTGGCCAGCCAATGGTGTCCATATCCCATGAATGAATTTAAAAAATGCAATTCAGTGTGGGAAAGTTTAAACTTGCATTTGTCTAGGGTTTTGAATAACGAAGCACAACCAGAGACTATCGTAAGGATAAGTGACAAAATGATTCATCCAGAAGGTTGTGTTTAATTAGGGTTTCAATGAGAGACAGTAACAGAGAGACAGTGAGGTTCAGAGAAAAAGCCACAGAGTTTAGACCTAGACATTTGAAGGTAGGGCAAATATTGCTGGAGAAAGGGAGTGGTGCAGCACAAATGGACAGGATTGGAGGGTAGCAGTTTTTTTGTAGCATTATAGGACTAAAAAAAGCAAATATTGACAGTTAGTTCATTTAGTCTTGCTGGCCTAAAGTAGTTTCTGCACTCTACCCCATCCCAATGTCCTTGAAAAGTGATACAAAAAAGTTAGCAGATGCTAAGAGATCTTCTCTGAGAGGCAATCCCACAGCAAATAAGTTACCTTGCTGCTGGCCAAAAAGACATAGGCCTTTCTAGAGATGATTCTTTGAAAGCATTTCTGGGTGAAAAAGTGAGCAATTTTATGTTAGTTTTAGTGTTTTCTTTTCAGAAATATATACTTTTTATGTTATGATATGTTACAAAGTTATTTGAGAATGATATTTAATAAGCTAATGTAAAGAAGGGAGATGGTAGCAAAAATAAAAATCATGTTATTGGAGAGTTTTGATTGCTGGATTTTGTGGTACTTGGATTGAAAAAAAGAACAAAGAGCTTGGTTTCTGCTAGTTTCCCATTTAAAAAGTTGTTTTAAATTTATTTCTGATGTGTTTGCATTTAGTTAGTAGACATTTGGCGATAGCTTAATTAAATAATTGCTTCTTTGAGCCAATTGTGTTTTATTACTCCCACAGATATGTAACCTTTGAAATGTGATAGTCTGCTTTTAGTAGCCACATGCTTATAAAGGGTTTAGCTTGGGGGAAGGTGAGAATTATGAAAATGACTGGTATCTGCCTATTGCACCCTCAACTACGAGTATAGTCCTTTGGAAATAAATTGACACTGACTTTGGCCTGACAACAGGTCTACCCTCTACTCAACAGCAGACGATGTGCACCTCTTTTTGGATGCTGTTTCATAGCTGAAGGCAACAGATACTGGTGCTCCCCAGTCCCAATAAAAATTGTTACAGTCTGTGCAATGGAAAGAAACTGGATGAAGACAATGACTCATTTACAAAAAGCAAGAACATAACAGGACAACTATATATGAATGTACACTCTGTAGGTGGAGCCAGATAACTACAGCTTCCATTTTGAAGAAACTTACAAGCACAAATGAAATGCAACTATGAGTTAAAAAATTAATTGCATGTAAATTAGCCTCTCAATGGTGAACTTTTCTGAAGAACAGTCACATTGGACTTGAACAGTCAACTTTGTTTCTCTCTCCATATATGCTAATAGTCCTGATGAATTTCACTAGCACTTTCTATTTCTATTTTTAATTTAAATCTCCAGCATCCAACGTATTTTGCTTTTGTTTGTGAATAGGAGACTACAAGATGAAATAAGTGGAATGCCCTTAAATTTTTAAATGATTTAACCCTCCTATTTTCAGTGTGTGCACCAAGATAATGAAAACGATTTTCCAGTGCAGCTATGTTGTTTTAATGATAAGTGTTCTTTTGGTTAACTTTAGCCTGGCAGACACTTTGTGCAGACTTGTCAAACTGAAATATTAATTTGGTTCCAAATTCCCCAGATGCTGCCTAACTTGCTAAGTATTTCAAGTGTTTTCTGTTGCTACTTCAAATTTCCAGTATTTGCAGAAATTTGTTTTTTTCTTGATAGACAATTATAGACTCTGACATCAAGGCTGACACAGTAGGAGAGATCCAGTTAGAGTAACAACTCATCTAAATTGATATTGGATAGACTGGCTTTAAGCTGGTCTGTTCCCTCTTCAGTGCTGAACATGCTTGGCTGCAATTTTCATTTTTTGGCAGTGTTTTCATGAATGAAATTTGTGGTGTCCAGTTCACCATACCCCATGTCAACTTCTTTCACACCATCTTCTGCTCTTCTTATTCACCATGCAACTGTTCACTTTGATGCCAATCTCAAGAAATCTAACAGCAAGAGAGTCAGAACTGTCTGCTGCTTCCAGAATTTCACGACATTCCTGATGATGATGCCATGTTTAAATCCCAGCTCCACTGCACTTCAGCTGCTGAAAGCCAGGAAGTGCCACCTACTTTGAGGTGTTCCAGCACTATCATCAAGCAAATGGCCCTGAAAGACAATTCCTCAGGTTTCCAATAGGGTGCATGTTGACAGAGTGGTGGACAGTGCTGTATCCTGCTAACCAGCAATAGAGGCAGCTGGATCAGTATAGTGTCCTGGGTGAAAAGCAATTCACAGTAGCATAGGAAGAAGATTCGAAGATCTTCTTCACTTTGCAAGAGCAAGTGCCACTATTTTGTCTTTGTTATCTCACACTCACAGACCCATTACTCGCTTAACTGTGCCATTGCATATGCTTCTTACCAACGGTCATAGATTACAATTCTCACCATTAATGGATCATGTCTATTCAACAATTCTCATCCACTTCATCCTCTCAAACTACCAACCCTTCCTGCCCTCACCACATCCAGCTCAATACCTGGACATACCTTATCGCTAGCCTACTCCTGCATCACCACTAATAGCTCTTTATTCACTGTCATCATACACAGTCCCTCCCATTGTCTTATTGCTGGAAACGTTGATCTAACCTTGGTCTGAATTTTCCACAGCATCCTAACATGGCCAACCTTGGGACTGGTTCAGACAACTCGCCTGACTGACTAGGGCAATCCCTGACTGATGGTAATCCTCCTTGACTCTACTAATGACTTGACTTTCAGACTTGAAACACATGCAGTGTGTTTGCCTTGTATGCTTCTGGTACATGGTATAGGTGTGACAATGACGTGGCATAGTGACATACAGAAACATGTTCACCTCCTTTCCAGTGCTCCATAACCTCAGCTATGTGCTAAAAAGAAATGCAGACTAGAGGCTGGCAGGCTCTATGTCAGCATGAAATGAGTGCTAAGAAGTAAAGCTAAGAGCCATAATCAGCATCCATTAGACATGTATGTGATTTGCCCCAAGAGGCAAAGCAATCTCGCAGAACCATTCAAGACATAAGTTTCCCTAAAGTGAAATCCTAAAGTTAAGAGTAATGTGTGAGTTAGTCCAAAGGCAGCCATGATAATATGGTGAGGCTAGTACTTTGCTGATACCAATTTGTGTGGATGAAGCGAGAAGAGGCTGGTGTCCATGGAGTGTACAGGGACATTTGGTTGAAGGCCCTGAGAATCAGATAGTGCGCTATTGCTGGCATGAGACTGCTATGATTTTCAAGCCAGAAAAATGAGCCATCCACTTTCTCAGGGACAGCAAAAAGGAAAAATGATGTGAGTTCAGTTAAGGAGCTGCAAATGCACGGAAATTAAGTAGACTTTCCACATTATCAAGATTCAGAACTTGCCGTTTAAAGAGAAAATCAAATCTTTTTCTTGATGTTGAAAATCTGATTTTGCAAATCTGATTTTTCAATTTTTGCCATTTTTTCACAACTTCCTCACTATTGTGCACATCTGTCAAAAGAACAGAAATTCCAACCCATATTGTCTGGTGTTTTTAGACAAAGATAATTAAAATTTGATGAGGATAATATCTCTCATGGTCGACAATTAGAATTAATCATTGGGAAAGAGAGAAATGGAATTGAGTGAGTTCTGATCATTTATTTGTTGGGTCTGAGAATCCAAGCTGCCACAAAGGCAATTTTTTTCAATGCAGTTGGCCCACTGTATATTTAACTCACAAGATGTACAACAATGACACCAGAGTCATAGAGTTATGGAGATATAGAAATGTACAGTATGGAAAAAGATCTTTGTTCCAACTTGTCCATGCTGACTGGATATCCTAAATTAATCTAGTCCCTTTTTGCCATAATTTAGCCCATATCCCTCGACTCCTTTCTAGTCATATAATCATCCAGATGCCTTTAAATGTTGTAATTACACTGCCCTCCACCACATCCATTGGCAGCTCATTGCTTACACGCATCATCCTCTGCATGGAAAAGCTGTCCCTTAGATCCTTTTAAATCTTTCCCATCTCACCTTAAGCCTATGTGCTCTAATTTTGGACTCCCCTTCCCTGGCAAGAAGACCTTGACTATTCACCCTATCCATGCCTATTATGATTTTATAAACCTCTCTAAGATCACCCCTCCGCTTCTGATGCACCAGGTAAAATAGCCCCAGCCTATTCAGCCTCTATCTATAGCTTAAACACTCCAACCCTGGCAATATCCTTGTAACTTTTTCTACAACTTTTCAAATTTCACAACATCTTTACGAAAGTAGGGAGACCAGATTTAAACGCAGCATTCCAAAAGTGGCCTCACCAATGTCCTGTATACTCAATGCATTACCAATAAAAGCAAGCATACCAAAGTCACCTTCACTACCCTCTCTACCAGCGACTGTACTTTCAAGGAACTGTGAATCTGCATTCCAAGGTGTCTTTGTTTGGCAACACTCCCCAGGATGTTACCGCTCAGTATGTAAGTCCTGTCTGGATTTACTTTACCAAAATGCAGCACCTCACATTTAACTAATTAAATTCCATCTGCCGCTACTCAGCACATTGGCGCATAAAATCAAGGTCTCATTGTACTCTGAGGTAATCTTCTTTGCTGTCCATTACGCTACTAATTTTGGTGTCATCTGCAAACTTACTAACCATGCCTCCTATGTTCACATCCAAATCATTTATATAAGTTACAAAAAGTAGTTACCCAGCACTAATCCTTGCCAAACACCATTGGTCACAGGGGTCCAGTCTGAAAAGGAACCCTCTACCACCACTTCTACCTTGGAGCCAGTTATGTATCCAAATGGCTAGTTCTCCCGGCATTCCATCAGATATAACCTTGTTAACTAGGTTATCATGGTAAACTGAAGGCCATTTAGACCATGTCCACTGCTCTGCCTTCATCAATCCTCTTTGTTACTTCTTCAAAAAATTCAATCAAGTTAGTGAGACATGAATTCCCACAGACAACGCCATGTTGACTATCCCTAATCAGTCTTTGCCTTTCCAAATACATGTAAATCCAGAAGTTTACTTTGTTTCATACTTTGAGTGAAATTTATAAGGTATTTTTCCCTTTTCAAGCAAATGAGGGAAAAAAAGAAACTGCAAACACTTTTGTGAGGTAGCCCTCTTCAGTTTTGTGTGTTCTTTCAATTGTGTTCAACCATAGATTATACCTTTGGCTTCGCAAACCCACAGACAGTAAGCCTGTCATCAAGAGTGGCCATTCAACCAGTTTAATATTAGACAATCCACTTCTTGAGTTCTGTTAAGAGTGAGCCTTTTTCAATAAAAACAGCATGTAAGTGGTTTTAAAATATTCAGCTGTAACTTTGTTTTGGCATGGGATTGGCAATCAGAGATGTGATCTCATGGTTTGGATATCAAGTGTGTGTGTGAATCAACAGTCACTATGTCAGTAAATGCTGTTTGTGTACAATCTTGGGAATAACATATTTTGGCAAATTGCTGTAAAATCTCAGCAGGACTGGCTGCATCTGTGGAGAGAAAACAAAGTTTTGGATCCAGTGACCCTTCTTCCGAACATCCAGTGACCCTTCTTCCGAACGTACTGAAGGGTCCAGACAAAAACAGAAATTGCTGTAAAATCTCAGCAGGACTGGCTGCATCTGTGGAGAGAAAACAAAGTTTTGGATCCAGTGACCCTTCTTCCGAATGTCCAGTGACCCTTCTTCTGAACGTACTGACGGGTCCAGACCTGCTGAGATTTTACAGCAATTTCTGTTTTTGTTTCAGATTTTCAACATCCGTAGTTCTTTTGATGTTTTTGTATAACAGGGTGGCTTATCTAAATTCCATATTAATCAAGTGTTCCCAAAAAAAAGTGACACTTTTTTTTATTTTCATGGAATGTGGGTATTGTTAGCAATGCCAGCATTTATTGTGTATTTTCATTTGCCAATCAGAAGGTTGGAAATGAGCCATCTTCTTCAACTGCTGCCTTTCTTACCTATCCTTTATAGGTGCAAACACAATTAAGTAAGGAATTCATATGTCTTCTGCCCTTGCCCTTGAAGGTGATACAGGTTGAAGGCTTGGAAGATGTTGTCGAAGGAGGCTTTGAGAGTTGTTGCAGTGCATCTTGGTATGGTACACATTGCTGCCACCATGCACTGGGAAAATAGTAAATAACCAGAAATTTGAGTTTGGTGTCCCTTATGTACCAAGGATATAGGTTTACTATGCATTTAAGGATGACACGCAGGCTGTTAAAATTGTCAGGCCAATCAGAGACTTTCCATTTTACATTAATAAATGTTAAAAAAATTAATTTGGAAAATATAGAAAGCAGGCAGGCTATTCACCATTTGAGAGAAGAAGTGGATCTCCTCTACAGGGTAGGTTTTGGCTGTATCCCCACTCAGACAGGCAGAGCAAGCTTGTAGGTCTAGCACACAGACACTTTGGCCTGCTGCTTGCTCTCCACTTCTAGTAAACTAAACTGCCCCTAGTGTGTCAGAAAACTGGAGGCTGACTGAAAATGTTCCAGTTGATCTCTGTTATTTATCCTCCATAACGTTCTTAATGAACTTAATTGCCAGTCTGCCTTGTGAGGGTGGACAGCCTTGTCAGGCAATGAACTTGTTGATGTGGGAAATGGGTACTTTACACCACTGACCTCATGATCTTTGGACCTTGTTCATCTCAATTTCTGATGTCAGCAGGGCTTGGAAATTCAATTCAAATTCTCTGTTATATATTGTCATACAGCTACCTACTGGAAAAATCTGGAATTATTTCATGAGAAAAAGCAGCTGTAGAAAAACTGATATTCAATAATTTAATCAATATGAACCAAGATCAATATAGCTTTGCTTACAGTTTTTAGTTATTTATAAATATCATTGACACTTTCACATAGAATTGTGGTTCTTATCAACTTCAAAACTGGGTTTGTAGTACAAATCCCATTTACTGGCATTTTTATTTTAAAAAACATCAGCTTCTTACGCACCAGTTCGTTCTTTGCATTATGTTGGCTTAATTAGTTAAGGGAACTGCGTTATGAAATTTTTTTCTCATGTATGTCTCTTTAGGAGCATTTTACAACAAATGATCCAAAATCAAAGTATTGAATAAAAAAACTGTTGTCTTATAGACCACTGTCACAAATCGTCTTGTTGAATCAAAAAGTTATACATTTACTGTAATGTCATATTAGATTTTGTTATTAAAATAAAACATTTAGCTATTAGACAACATGAAGTATTTGGATGTATTGTTTTTTAATGAGCAACTCTAGAACCTTTTAACCTTTAATTTATTTCTAAAATCATTTTCTTTGAACGTACTAAGCAATGACAGAATAAAGATAATTGATCACACCTCTCCCGTCCAACTTGGAAAGAAAGGAAAACAGAGAGAAACATTAAATATGCATTTATATTTTGGTTTTCATCACCAGTAAGCATCCCCTAGAGCTTTGCAGCCAAAAAGGTACTTTTAAAGTGAGGCTACCAATGTAGGAAATAAATCTACACTTAACATTGTTATATAACCAGTAAAAAAACGATCAGAGAAGTTGTATTAGTGATGTCAGTTGAGAAATGAATATTGACTGGGACACTGGGGAAAATACCGGGGTATTCTTTAAATGTTACCATGGGATTGGTGACTCTGCCTGCGAGGGGAGTTGCACCTCAATTGAATGCTTCATTCAAACAATATTTATATCATCAATAACTACAGGTGAGGTGCTGGAAGACTGGAATTTGGCTAATGTGATGCCACTAATTAAGAAAGGTGGTAAGGAAAAGCCAGCAGACTATAAACCGGTGGGCAAGTTGTTGAAGGGAATCCTGAGAGACAGGATTTAGTGTATTTGGAAAGACAAGGACCGATTAGAGACATTCAACATGGCTTTGTGCATGGGAAATTGTACCTCATTAACTTGATTGAGTTTTTGAAGAAGTAGTGAAGAGGATTGATAAGGGCAGAATGGTGGATGTGATCTATATGGGGTTCAGTAAGGTGTTCAACAATGTTCCTCATGGTAGACTGGTTAGCAGGGTTAGATCACATGGAATACAGGGAGAACTAGCCATTTGGATACAAAACTAGCTCCAAAGTAGAAGACAGAGGCTGGAAGGTTGGTTATCAGCTTGGACACCTGTGACGAGTGGTGTGCCACAAGGATTGGTGCTGGATCCACTGCTTTTTGTCATTTATATAAATGTTTTGGATGTGAACATAGGAGGTATGGTTAGTAAGTTTGCAGATGACACCAAAATTGGAGGTATAGGTAGTTTGTGAAGAAGGTTATCTCAGGGTACAATGAGACCTTGATCAGATGGACCAATGAGCCGAGGAGTGGCAGATGAAGTTTAATTTAGATAAATGTGAGACGCTGCATTTTGGAAAAGCAAATCAATGTGGGACCTGTCAATCTTCCTTCCCACCTATCCGCTCCACCCTCCTCTCCGACCTATTACCTTCACCCCCCCACCTCCATCCGCCTATTGCACTCTCATCTACCTTCTCCCCAGCCCCACACCCTCCCATTTATCTCTCCACCCCCGAGGCTCCCAGCCTCATTCCTGACGAAGGGCTTTTGCCTGAAATGTCAATTTTTCCTGCTCCTCAGATGCTGCCTGACCTGCTGTGCTTTTCTAGCACCACTCTAATCTTGCTAATATTGGATCCCTTTTGTGTGTTTATTGCAAAAAGGATAAGAAAATAATTAGAATGAATTACGAATTTTGATCTTTCTTGTTCCATGCTTATTAGATGTCTACTAAAATGGCATGTAGCATGGGTGAAAATGCCAAACCTCAACTCTATGGGAACATTAACATTGTATGGAGAAGGATCTGTCTGTCACCATTGGCAACTTGACCAATAAATATAAATAATGCAGGCCAGTACAATAAGGCAAGTTCATCCAATCATAAGCAACTGTAACAGGGACATTATGGAAAAGGGCAAATTGCATCCAAATGAATTCTAGGTGGAGTGCAGAAACTAAACTCATAGGAGTGAGACATGGGTCTGGTAATTCTCATTATGTAAGTTAACATTCTCGGAAATCACTCTGATGAAATCAAAGTATTGTTTCCAACTGGTGAGCAAAACTTAGAAGCCACATTAAAATGCGGCGTGCCACATTCTAAACTTCACTTGTTTAAGTGAAACAAGAAAGCTGCAAAGAGTGGTGCCAGATGTTTCTTAACATGCATGGGAAGTACTATATTTTTTGTAAGGCATTTCCACAAAAAATTTGGTTAATGTGGTTAAAACATATCCAATCTGTGATTTCCATTGGGCAACATTGTCTCGTCTGGAGTTAATTTGAAATTAAGTGACTCTAAAGCAGATTTTACTTTCCTTTAAAATTAGCATTTTTGAATGCAAGACTTTCGACCAAAATATCTAAAAACATAGAACTGGATTCTGCTGCCAGTAAAATGTCCCCAGACATAGGGAGTGGCTGAAATCTAGTGTGTAGCTGATGTAATGCAGCACTACAATACATTACGTGGCATTCTTTCTCCGGGCAATTTCTTCCTGACATTGTTAAGGATATCAGTGGTATAAAAGAGAGCCAAACACTACTGAGTTAATAAGACCTCAAACGGGTTTTTACAAGTGCATGCAGAATTCCCATTATTATTGATGCTTGACAGCATTTCCTTTTTTTCCAGTAATAGATTGAAAAATGATAATGTGACTTATTGATCAGTGTGAACAAATTTCATTTGGAAGATCAATAACAGTTTACAGCTGACAGACCTTAAGGACAAAATTTATTTTTTTACCTTTGAGTTAATAAATGTTTTTAGTGCTGTGGCAGATGTAAAGCAATCCTAACCATTTTTTTTTCACTTTGGGCGCAGATCACAATGCTATGTTATTGCAAGCAATCTGTATTTAAAGTTAATATATAGTACACAGAATACCCAGAGGCGAGACCTGCCAAATGGAACCAGTTTACTGCTTATTAAAAAGCAGCATATTGGCTAGTCTTTGCTTTGTTTCAGTGGGGGTAATGAAAATTTAAGATACGGTTAAATGTGTTTACAATTTTACAATTTAATCCTTTAGGAATGTTAGCATTATCTAATAAAAAGCTCTTTAAATCTCCCCTTGACTGAATCATGGAAATGGTCCATTTCTCATGGTGGCTGTTAGCTGGTGGATTTTAAGACAAGTTTTGGAGCAAAATTTACCATTTGATCCAACCTGATATTTTTTATTGTCTATTGTTTATCACCCTATAGTACATGATCCTCTGAAATAAAGCACCAAAACCTTTCACAAAATTGCAAAATAGCATAAGATTCAATACTTTAAGGAATTAGATACAGTGGGTCTGCATTATTCAATCTCACTCTTGGTATTATAGGTTTGTTCTTAGTTATACCGGAGGTAAATTAATTATTTGTCCACAAAAACCATTGCTTTGCTCCTGGAATGAAAACATCTCCAAAGATAGCAGCCAAAATGACCAATGATCAAGTCATGCCAGGTGACAGATTTTGTGACTCAGAGGGAGGTTTAAAGATTTGTGCTTGGGTTTACACAATCTTCACTGGTACCTTTTCAGAGGACTGCATCTGAGATCAGGACCCACCATGACAAAAATGAACAACAACTTGTAATTATCGAGCTTATTTAATGTACTAAATTATCCCATCCACTTCATAGAGGCTTAGTTATATAATATCAGTGACAAACTTAAAATAGGTATTAGGAAGGGTACCATAAAATTGGTCAATGTGCTAAGGATGGGTTTAATGGAAGTGAGGAACATTTTGTGATAGAAGGTTAGGGATGGAGGATGGAATAGTAAAACATTGGGTCCAGGTAGCTGAAAGCATGTTCACCCATATGGGGTAAAGGTATGTGGGTTGTTGATTGTAGTGTTAAATGAAATGTAAAATGTGAAGGACTGAAATGTTTTGCAAATTGTGTAGTTGGATCAGGTTAAAGTGATAGAGAAGGGTGATGAAGGCAATATAATACAAGACCAGGAATTTTGAAATGGAAGCACGGAGCACTGAAAACTAAACAATATGCATTACTGGGAAGGGCAGAAGGGATGAGTAAGAGCAGCAGCAATTCAGGTTGAAAATGGATAGTAGAGTCTTGGTTGAACTGAGACCTTCATAACATGGCAGCCGGGAGAGCATTGGAATAGTCCATATTAACAAGACTACATTTGATACCACTTCTTACATTTAGATAGAAACCAACAAACACAAATAAGAATTTATAATTTGCATGAAATAACTAATTTCTGAACTGTGCAACTCTTCCAAGTAGTACTGGATTGCTAATATTGACAAACAGATTATGGGGAAACATTTTATGCTTAGATTAGGATTTTATATGCAGTTAGCAAGTTTGAATCAGGAAGTTTGTAAAACATGAGTTAAAAGTAAGTGCAGTTGTTCTGTATGCAAGTTCTATATTTGGTTCAGATTATGACTGTGTCAACTGCTGGTTGTTTGCTTCTCTGGAATTAATTGTATTCTATGTCTAACAGTTGTGCTATTAACTAATTTATAATGCTAATCATTTATCAGCAATCACTTTTCATTACAAATTCACAAATTCATTTCTTGTTATTAAATAATATTTCAGGAGTCTATTTGATTGTAATTTGCAAGACATTTAGAAACCACTCTCGACAGTTCAGAATATGACTCTTGAATTCTTTTTCCCACAGATGAAATCCAACTTCAAATCTACATAGTTTATGGATGTCATTCAGGACAAAATCATTTTGTCAAGAACATGTTATTGTCTGAGCCATTCACAGAAAATAAGACTGTTCTTGTAGCAATTATAATATAGGAATTGGCAATGGATTAAAAACAGAAACTGCTGGAAATACTTACTCACCAGGCAACATGTTGTATGACTGTATGACTCTATCTGTAAAGACAGAAACAAAATCACTATAATGGATAGTTACAGCCTCCAGGCAGCAGTTTATTGGTTGCAAGAGTGGCAGGAAGGGGCAGTAAAATGCCATGGGCACTTTGCTAGCATGTACTCACCCACCTCTGCTCCATTGTATTTTTACCAATGGTGGGGGATCTGTCAAGATGCTCGCCTGCCATTTAAGGGCCTCACACTAATACTGTTGGAATTTAACCAGCACAGGGAAAGCCCATGTCAATATCTAGCCTGGCAGCAATCACTGCATGGAATGGTGGTGGGCAAGGGGGATCTCTTTAGTGGGCCCCAAATACAATGGAGGCCCATCCCTGACACCCAAGGTCTTTCACTTCTCTGATCCATGTACACTTTCTCCATGCCCTGTTCACCCTAGTATTCTACCCCCTTCAACCTCACTCCAGAGTCACAAAGAGATAACTCAAGAGATGGATGACTTTATCTACATTATCACAGAATTGCTACTGTATAGAAGAAGGCCATTTGACCTATTATGTCCAAATGATTGCTCCAAATGAGCATCATGTTTTAGTGCCATTCCACTGGCTTTTCCCATTACCTTACACATTATTTTCATTCAAATTATCAACTAATTCCCTCTTGAATGCCATGATTGAACCTGCCTCCACCACACTTCCTGGAGAGTATTTCAAGCCTAACCATTTGCTATGCATTTTTCTTAATCTCATTTGTTTATCTTGTAAATAATTTAAATCTGTGCTGTTTCATTCTTGATCACTTTACAATTAGGAGCAGTTTCTCCCTGTCTTGTACATCCAGATCCTACATGATTTTGAGAACCTGTATCAAATCTCCCCTTATCCTTTGCCTCTCTAAGGAAAATAATCTCAACTTCTTCCAATTAGCTTGAAGTTTCTCAGCCTAGAACCACTCCTCCTTGTTTAAGACACTGGATGCACTTTCCAAATGGTTTCCCTGATAGGAGAGGAAATCCTGCCTTATACAATTAATGGTCCTACAGCCTCAGACTGTTGTAGGCTAAATTACTGGAAGTTTTGTTTTGACAGAATTTCAGGAACTCTTATGCACTGAAAAATCCAGCCCAGTGTATCAGGTTGATGATCTTTTATCAGAAGTAGAAACAGATGTAACAAATTTTAAGCAAGTACAGCAGTAGAAAAAAAGAGATAGGTGGCATTATGGAGGGGCTGGAGTGAATTGAAGGTGAGAAAAAGAACAAGTTAAGAAAAGGCATGTGATGAGGTAGAAGTTGAGGTCAAAGTTGAGTTTAAGAATTTCAGATCATAACCACTGCTCCCTCTCTTTCCCATATTTTATTTCTGTTTCTAGAGAACAAACTTTGGTGATAATTCAAAAGGCTGCCTTGTCCTGGATGGTGTCAAGCTTCTTGAGTGTTATTGGAGCTGGATTGCTAATATTGACAAACAGATTACGGGGAAACCTGGGGTTGGATTTGTCCTGCTTTTTGTGTACTGGACGTACCCAGACAATTTTCCATATTGTTGGGTAGATGTCAGTTTTGTATGTGTGCTGGGGTAGCTTGGCTAGGCCTGTGGCAAGTTCTGGAGGGCATATCTTCAGTAACATTCCCAGATTGCTGTCAGGATGCATACCATTTTCAGTACTCAGTGCCTCCAAACACGTCTTGATATCACACAGAGTGAATCACATTAGTTGAAGACTGGCATCTGTGACATTGGAGGATGTTGAGCTGGATCATCACTCGGCACTTCTAGCTGAAAACTGTTGCAAATGCTTCAGCCTTATCTTTTGCATTGATGAGCTGTGCTCATGCATCATTGAGGATGGGCAATTTGTGGAACTTCCACCTCGAATGAAATGTTTAAATTCACCTACCTTTTTATTATTCACCCAATTTACCACCTTATTTTGCCTTGAGTCACGATTCTTTTAGTCATTTTTTTCACTCCTGCCTTCTACTCATTCACAGGCTTTCCGTTATATTCCTGCTGTCTCCATTCTTTCCTTGTCTCTATTCTTGTTTGAAATCTATTGCTCTAACTTTTCTCTGTTTTGATGCAGGATAATTGACCCAAAACAATAACTCTGTTTCTCTCTCCACGGATGCTGCCAGACCTTCTGAGTCATTCTCAGTTTCCATTTTTCCAGCATCTATAATATTTTTCTTATCTTCCAGGGATCAGGTTGGTTCTTTTCTTCTCCAAAGGTTGTGCTCAGACTAAGGGACTGTGACTCTCGTTTCTCTGCTGCCTGCGGAGTGTGCTTCCGAATTGAAATGTGTAGAATTAACTCAGTTTCTAATGAGCAAAGTTCACATCACAGCACTGTCAACACTGAGATATAAGTTGTCAATCTCACTCACAAGAGGACATTTACATTGTATGTCTGGCCCATACAAGATCTTGCCAATGCAATTCATACAATTTTACAGCTGGTCGAAAGTGAAAATTTTCATCTTGTGAATACAAACTGGATTCAAACTTTGAACTTTGTTTGACATGAGTATTAAGGGCAGGTAAATGGAGTTGATGTGCAGACCACCTATGATCTAATTGAACAAATGAAATGCTAATTCCTAGATCCAGGAAGTCAAAGGGAAGTGCATATTTAATGTGATCACTTCTGTACATTAATCAATGATATTTATGAATATATGCCACACTCTGTGGTTCTAGCATTTAATCCTGCTAGAACATACTTTAAAATATTTTAAAATAATTATTTCTTACAAGCAGCTATTCATTAAAAGTAATTCAACAGAGGCAAAGAGCATTGGAATAATCCAGTGGATTGCTAAGATTCTATATGAATGTCACATAAATTTATATTATTCAGAAAGTTAGCTGTTGAAATTCTGTAGGGTTTCCACTCATTTTTAACTGTAACTCAGGCAGGAGAGTAGACTGGTCAAATGCTTGCAAAATTTCAGTTTCCTTCCCTTTTTTAAATTGTTGAATGGTTCACTTCTCATGTAGAATAAATAGCTTACAAGTGAAAATATTTGCTCAATTTGTTTCAACACATACATAATTTTGTTCCCATTTATAAATGTTATAGAAATTATAATAATTTAACTGGGTCAGGAGTGGAATAATTAATGTCTGAAACAGGCTGCGATTTGCTCCTACCCAAATTACATCACTGCCCAAGATGAATTTCACCCCAATTACTTCCCTCTCTGTGAATGATGTGTCCACTGGTTTTCTTCTCTTCCACTCACATTGTTTGCTGTCAATTTTCTTAGGGGAGAAAGTGAGGACTGCAGATGCTGGAGATCAGAGCTGAAAATGTGTTGCTGGAAAAGCACAGCAGGTCAGGCAGCATCCTAGGAGCAGGAGAATCGACGTTTCGGGCATGAGCCCTTCTTCAGGAATGAGGGCTCATGCCCGAAACGTCGATTCTCCTGCTCCTTGGATGCTGCCTGACCTGCTGCGCTTTTCCAGCAACACATTTTCAGCTGTCAATTTTCTTAACCTTACTAAGATAACCTGACTGCCTTCAGTATTCAGTATTAATAAAAGGTATAAACCCAATATATTTCAGATGCTGACTAACCTACTGCATGCTTGTAGTATTCTTTGTTTTTATGACAATTTATGTCTGTTACCTTCTCTCACACTCACTTCTTACAAGCATCACATTTGCTTTTACTTCCCAAATAAAAGCTTCAATTTTCTGACCACTTGCACTAACTTGGTTAAATGTGAGTGGATGGGCCCCAATACTGAACCAATTGTAATCCAAAAATCTAGACTGTCAGTTCAGCATCTATCATGGCATGTGGTTGACTGTCCATCTTTCTTTTTCTGCTCTCTCTTAACTCAAATCTTCCTTCCTTTCTGTCAATGCACCATTTCCAACAATATCTCTTTCATTGATAGCTCAGTTCCCTAGTTCATTTCAACTGCATCAACATATTGTGGCCATTATTGGTTATTTGTGGTTCACCTTGAAAAATTTTCATATTCTCTCACCATCTTCTTAGATGTGAAATCATCCAAGTAATTGCAATAATGTTAAATTTCACTTAGTTTTGCCTCATCTTTCCTTGTTTTTCTGTCTAATTTTTATATAATTGCCCTTGTTTTCTATCTGGAGTTTTATAGCATTTTGTCAATCTTTGGACAACAAGGACACCTAGGCAAGACTCCTGCTCATCGACTACATCTCCACCTTCAACACTATTATCCCTTTCAGATTGATCTCAAAACTCCATGACCTTAGTCTCGGCTCCGCCCTCTGCAACTGGATCCTCACCTTTCTTGACCCACACACTGTAATCAGTGAAGATAGATAACTGCACCTCCTCCACAATAACAATCAACACTGGCGCCTCCCAAGGATGCATCCTCAGTCCCTTACTGAACTCCCTGTGTTGCCAAATTTCAAATGAATGCCATCTACAAGTTCGCTGATGACACAACCATATTGGAATGGATATCTAACAATGACATGTCAAAATACAGAAAAGAGATAGAAGGCTTGGTGACATGGTACAATGAGAACACCTCTCTCTCAACGTCAGCAAAACTAAAGAACTGATCATTGACTTCAGAAAGAAAGGAGGAGAACATGCTCAAATCCACATAAATGGAGCTAAGATTGAGAGGGTGGAGAATGTCAAGTTCCTAGGAGTGACGAAAATCAACAAACTGTCCTGGACTTTCCACATAGATGTGACGGTCAATAACGCCCCTTTTTCCTCAGACTTTTACAGATGTAGAATGGAAAGCATACTGTCCTGGTCCATAACGGCCTGGTATGGCAACTGCTCTGCACAGGACCATAAGAAACTACAAAAGGAGATCACGGAAGCCAACCTTCCATCCATGGACTCCACTTACACAGCTCATTGTCATGGGAAGGCTGCCGACATCATCAAAAACCCATTGCACTGTGGTAATGCTCTCCTACAACCTCTTCCATCAGACAGAAGATACAAAAGCGTCAACATACGCTTCAGCAAGTTCAGGAACAGCTTCTTCCCATCTGTCATTAGACTGATGAATGGACTATAACTTCAAATAATGCTGACCTTGCTAATATTGATCTTGCCTAGCACATGGCCTTTGCAATGGAACCTATATATCTCTAAGTTTTTTTCACCCTATGTATGCCCTTGCTTATAATGATCTGCCTGTACTCCTCATAAACAAAGCTTTTCACTGTACGTAAGTACACACATCAATAAATAAATCAAATCAAATCAATTTACTGAATTTTCCCACTTTTTGGTAAAGAGCTTTTTTGAGTGAGATTCACTGCACCTGGTTTTCAGTGACTGATGGTGACTTTCCTCATGCAGTCTTCCATTTTTCACCACATTAATTATGAAATTGACATCTTTGGCATCTGCCTTCGAAAGTGACATGGTGGAAGTACTTGCTGGTGCTATGACTTTGCATTCTTCACACTAGTAGCACCATATATAAACCCTGCTGCATACCAGTTCAGATGCTGCAAGCCAGGTACTGCCCTTCATAAGAAATGGCTGTTCCAACTAGCAAGGCTTAAGCTCAAAGTTTTAGGTCTGCTCAGATATTGGCGCAGACATATACCTCACTTGACCATGTTACTAAGACCTCTATATGCCATTACTTGAAAGAAAGCTCAGTTTGAAAAGCAGAAAGCATTTATAGCCGCTAAAGAGGCCATAACTCTAGCAATTCCCCTGGCTCTTCAGATACTGGTTTACCTTTTCAATTAAAGTATCAATAGTACAAGATGCAGCTACATGGAGCTTATGGCAATGACAGAAGGGGAAGGCAACACCTTTGGGCTTCTGGTCCAGAAAACTGAGGCAGCTACGCATTACATGCCATTTGTAAAGCTTCTTTTGGCTTGCTATTGGACCCTAGGAGAAACTGAAGGGCAGACAGAGGTGAGGATAAAGTGATCCTCAGACCTGAATTAACAATTCCGACATAGATGTTATCTGATATTGCTTTGGTAGAGCCCAACACATCTCTATTGTAGAATGGAAATGGTACATAGTTGACTGAACCAAAAGGGAAAGTAAGGGGTTGCCAAACTCCAGGAGTAAATAGCTGAATGCCCACCAGGTGAACAAATTCTGTGTTCCGACCTGACCATACCTGCCTCTCCTGTTCGAATGGGGCATTCCATTCGAAAAACAGCCCAAAGATACTTGTCCCTGTGCCTGGTTCACTGATGGATCAGTGACCTGAAAGCATGGCCAAAGGCAGTGGCAAGTGGCTGTGTTTAATCCCTCCACACAGACAATTATCTATAGTGAAGGAGATGGAGGATTGGGTCAATATGCCGAGTTAGCAGCTGTAGTCCTAGCACTGGAAGAAGAGAGTCAATGTCTGCACATTTATACTGACTTGTGTGTGGTAGCCAATGGAATGGCTGTATGAATGTCAACCTGGTAGTCATATAACTGGAAGATTGCTGGAAAGCCCCTGTGGGGAACAAAACTATGGAAACAAATATGGACAAAGGCACAGCACATGAAAATTATTGGGTATCATGTTGATGCCCATAAGAAGGATGGTTTGGAATCTGCTGATCACAACAGTACTGTAGACGGAATAGTAAAAGAACAGTTGAAGATGCATCCTAAGAATATCACACATTTAGGGTATCATGGCATTTGCAATGGCAAGAGATTGAGATTTGTGCTTACCCACCAATCTGGTGAAAGAAGTCATTGGCAGGTGTGAAACATGTCAAAAAGTATAACACGTATCACTGGCAAAAAAGCTAATGGCACAAATCAAACAAGGAGATCAGCCTGCTCCAAGCAGCCAGCTTGACTCTGCTGGCCCATTATTGTCACAACAGCGATATCAATATCTGTTGACCATGGTGGGCACTTACCCTGGGCTAATGTTGGCTTTCCTAACAACCAAATCAAATCAGAGTAGCACTGTTAATGGCCTAGAACAGTTGATATCCTACTATGGTGAACCATCAGAAGTACAATCAGGTAAGGGCTCACACTTTACTGGTCAACTGATGCAGCAATGGACCACAGACCATGGGATACATAGGGTGTACCATGCTCCTTATTACCCACAAGCAGCTGGCCTTGTGGAATGAATGAATGGGCTATTAAAACAATAAATTAAAAATTGATCCCCAATTATACTTCCCAGGGGTGACTCAAAGTGTTGCCACAGGTATTGTATAATCTGAATAATTGGCTTCTGAAAGGAGGTACACCTATAAGTAGAATGCTTTAAGGAGGGGGCTAGTTATATCCTCCTAATAAATCTCCAACCTCCAATGATGCTTATATAGGGGGAGAAGTGTGTGTTTGCCACCCATAACACCTGCCTAAAAATGCTGAGACATTTGTCCTTGGACAAGGTGTTACCTATAATGGGCAGAATGCTTGGACAGAGGGAAGTTAATGAAAAGAGAGTGAGTTGTTAAAGATTGTACGCTGATAAGACATGATGTCTTCATAGAACCATGCGAATTTATTCTGGATGGATGCTGCTGTCGATAATTCATCAGTTGGGAGTTGCTGTGCTTAATCTCATGAAAAAGACCACTGCGATCATTAATCTATTGTTATATTATTCATATTTATGATAGTTATTTTCACTGTAGTTTTAATTTTCTGGTGTAGGTTACATACTCTTATTATAGGTTCTCATGCGGCTATCCTGCATTTGCAATTTTAACATGCGTTGTTAAATACCATCAGGAGTGGATTGTCCCGGGATGGGCTGAAGGGCTAAAATTGTTGATGATATTCAACAGCTGCATGACCTTGAATGAGTCCTGTGAACATTCCAGTATGGGCCGCAGATGGCATCAGCAGCTTGTTTTTCTGCACCGGCTGTTTGTTACACTGTATAACTGAGAGAGAGTTTTGTCCCAAGTCGGGGGACTTCACCTCAGACTGGGATCGCAAATGGAACAATCTAAGCCTTCAGATCAGCCGTTGATTGGGGGATCCCTGACGGGGAGGAGAGCATGAGGCTCATTGCTTCCTTTTCCTTCCTTTTTCATCCTCTTTCATTACTCAATAGGTTAATATTTCAGCCTTTTTCTTTTTCCTTTATTTTATTATTACTTAATAAATGTTAATACTTAAGTGAATTGTTGTTGTTGAGTCTTCTCTTAATTACATTTAACCGAGTCCAAAAGAACCACTTGGATATACTCTTTGATCCAAGACAAGCTGTCTGCACCTCATCCTCCACCTGCCCTCTGCGCTTCCTACTCACTCACTGGAACTAAGTCACCAACCAGAAGGAAAACCAATGAAACTTGCATATGAAACATACAGGTTTGACTTCACTTGCATATGTCAAATTGTGAGCTTGAGTGTGACAAGATGCTCCTGAGCTCCAAAGTGAAATGCATTTCCCAGTATTATATTTTTTTCCGCTGGATTTTCACTCAATACATCCAATTTACTTGCTCTTGAATAACCACTCACTGCTGTTCTATCCACAGTCACCATATTTAGTCTAACTATTTGTTTCATTACAGGAGAAAATAGTCATAGCCTGGATTGATGGCTCCATTGCGCACCAATTGTAATACCCAGACTGGGTGCACTTGACCTGCAGCACTGACTATGGTCTAATATCTGGAATGCAAATACATGGATCTCTGGACCAAGTGTTTCATTGACAATGGTAAACCCTGGATTGGAAAGATGGTGTCCATAGAGTGTGCAAGAATGTTATGATGAAAACAGAGTTGGTTGAAAGCCTGGAGGTGCAAGCGGTGAGCTGCATGGAAACGAGGTGAGTTGGACTATTAATGAGATGCAAATGTGTTCTTCACTCATGAGTGAGATTCTGAAGTCATCAATTAAACCTTAAGAGGTAAAACAGAAAATATCACCACAAGATTCTGTTTCTTTCACCCTTGTTTCACTATTTTCCCACATTTCTTCTCATTGCCCATGATGCTCTAGGGGACAGAACATTCCGCCTTGATTTTTTTTGTCTCTTGGTGTTTAAATATTTCAGTGCCTCTCTTTCATCATTTTTCTCATTTTTTCCAACATTTTCATTTCTGTCAGTATTTCTCTCTCTCATACACACAATATTTAATTCTCAGTCTTTCATTTTTCTCCTTCTGTCACTATTTTCTTCTTTCTCTATTCATCTATTTGGAATAGTGTTTTCACTCTGAGTCTGTAGGGCTGAACACCAATTGATAGATTGCAATTAAAAGGAGCTTTCATGGCAGAAAAAAAAACAGAGTTGCAGACTGGTATGTCCATTGACACAAAACACCCTCTTCCATTTACAGATTTTGTTACAGATTTCTCACATTTGGATTCTTACTTCTGATCTTAGAATGTGGATAGTCAGATAGCCAGATGGAGTGGAAGGATGAGGCAATGGTGTATCTGGCGTTCTATTTGACCATAATCCCAATTAGCATATTATAATGCTTAGAAGAACATGAAAAGTTGTTGGAGCTATGTTTGTGAATAAGTCTGGGAATTACTAATGTGGTTTGTTACATGATAAATTTTATTTTTAGGCATGTTTATTGAGTTTACAGAGGAACTGCATTGCTGATTGCATGACAGGATTTCATTTGGTGGAATGTTATTGGAAACAAATTATTTTTGTAGAAAGTGGGTGGAGGGGATGTGCAAAACTGAAATTGGAGACAAAGGTTTTGTGTAAGATAATTGCTGAATAGTGAAAGTAGAAAATTAACTTTTAGAAAAGAAGTAAAAAACATATAGTAAAACAATGAAAGTGAATAAGATCAAGTTTTGGCTTCATGTAGATGATAGTTTTGATAGCTCAACAGTCATGATATAGACAACAGACTTAACTGACATATTGTTCGCAAGACATTTCATTACAAAGATATATATCTGTGATTTTGAGTAATCATAGAGAAATTTAGCAGCAACAAATCAAATGTAAACTTTGGTGCCTGAAAACTACAGGGATTAGAATAAAAAGTTATGCTATTACTACAGCAAATCAGTCTTTTGCAACAAAGTCATTTTCAAAACGTGCATTGAGGTCATTCTGAACTGTGCAACCAAAGTCACCTGAACTCTATATGTTTGGACAGTATTTTTACAGCAAATAATAAAAAGCAAATCAGATTGCCACAGGCTTGGCTGTTGAAAATGGTGTATCACATTATTAATTAAAATACAAGTCAGCTTTTTGCAGCAGTTGTAGCCTGTGGGTATCCAATGTACTGCTGTTGATTGAATCAGGTAGTGGCAGCGCAGGCCTTTTCTGTTTTATGCTTCGAGGAAAAGAAATTTAGAGCTATGTGCTGTTACTTCATTTGTAAAAAGAATGATTTTTTTTAAATGTGAAGTTGAAATACCCAAAGTTGCAAACAAGTGTAATATAGAATTTACAACAAATAAATCTTGTGCAAATCTTAATTTTTAAAAAGGTCAATATAGTGCACTTCACGTAAGTGTACAGAACTCATACAGCTTTACAATTTAAGGAGGGAAAAAGGAAAAAGATGAAGAGCCTTTCTGCTAAAATACTCAATTGTGACTAATTGTTTGAATGCATCTGTAGTGTCTCACACTTGCTAATGTAGATAGGATTACAAATAGTAAATAAAATGTCCCTGTCTTAAAATGTTTTCTTCAATTGGGTTAATTCTATTTAGAAAGTCAAAATTTAACTCCTGAAACAAATGTTGTGCTCCTTCTGTTTCTTCAGAATAGCTGACCTGTTAGCTTTCTACATTAGTCTACTTTTGTATTGCATCGTGGAGTGATAAAATTATCACTTACACTATGAATTTATGATTTTATTTTAGTCATTAGGATAAAGTACTGAGAGTGACACAATAACTAACTATGAGATAGTGAGTATGAATTCAACCAATGGTCACCCAGTGGCAGGTATACCAGCAACTTGATGGGAGGGACAAGATTCTACTTGACCAACCTGTGTCAGATGGGAAGACTCGCTAGCAGCAAGGGCTTCCCGCATAGACCAAAACCTACCTGCCCTCCAGATTATTCCTCTCAGCTCTTGCTTCACTGGCATCTCCTAGACTAGCCCTGGCGATCCTGCCTCACCAGTGCCCCAGTGACTCTCCTCATCCTCAGCTTACAGCAGTAATGGCCATGGCTTCCAGAGGTGATGCTGGTACTGGGATTCTGCTGGCCTCTACCTGGCCAGTGAATCACAGAAGCAGGAAATTCCACTGAGGACATTGAGGACCCTGTCACCAACCAGGTAAATGCCTTTACCAAATGGTAAATCGGTTTAGAGGGACTACAGAAAGCTCTCTGATTAGTGAATGTATCCATCACTGTAAAGCATTGAATTCTAGTCTTTGAGTGATATTGTGACAGTGAATGCGAAGGAGATGGTGAATGAGAATGACATAGTGGGTGTTTGTGTCAGTGAGAATGAAATAGTGAGAGTTGCGTACCAGCAATGAATGGGAACGAGGCACAAAATGCATGCAGGGCTGAAAGAGTATGAGGCTATGAGTGAAGTTGAGGGAATGAGTTCTAGGTTCAAATCCACTTCAGGGCTTGAGAACAAAAACCAAGGCTGGCCTTCCTATGCACCAGAAGGTGTCATATTCTGTCTTTCAGATGAGTTATTGAATTAAGGGCCCTTTGCCTCCCAAAGAAGTGCAGGGGATATCCCAGTGTCCTGGCCAATTTTTATAACTGAATCAACATCATAAAAATGGATTATCTCAGATTTTCACATTGCGTTTGGTGGGAACATGCTCTGCACAAAATTGGCTGCTGTGTTTTCTGCATGACAACAGTTCAAAAGTACTTCATTATCTGTGAAGTGCTTTGAGAAAGGAATTTTAAAAACCCTTACTGAGGTCATATAGGTGGCACAGATGATCCATCATCATAAATTATCCTGAACTGTTATAGATATATAAATGTTAATGCAGTTGCACTCTTAAAAATGTGTTCCAGTATCTTTGTTGCTTTCATACCTGGTTAAGAAGCATCTATAGACTGGTGAGCCTGACATATGTCGTGGGCAAGTTTTTGGAGGGAATCCTGAGGGACAGGATTTACGTGTATTTGGAAAGGCAAGGACTGATTAGGGATAGTCAAAATGGCTTTGGTGTGCGAAATCATGCCTCATGAACTTGATTGAGTTTTTTAAAGAAGTAACAAAGAGGATTGATGAAGGCAGAGCAGTGGAAGTAACCTACTTGGTCTTCAGTAAGGCATTCAACAAGATTGGATCAAATGGATTACAGGGAGAACTAGCCACTTGGATACAGAACTGGCTCAAAGGTAGAAGACAGAGGGTGGTGGGTGGAGGGTTGTTTTTCTGACTGCAGGGTGTGACCAGTGGTGTGCCACAAGGATTGGTGCTGGGTCCGTTGCTTTTTGTCATTAATATAAATGATTTGGATGTGATCATTGGAGATATAGTTAGTAGGTTTGCAGATGACACCAACATTGGAGGTGTAGTGGACAGTGAAGAAGGTATCTCAGAGTACAATGGAACCTTGATCAGATGGGCCAATGGACTGAGGAGTGGCAGATGGAGTTTAATTTAGATAAATGTGAGATGCTGCATTTTGGAGAGGCATATCAGAGCAGAACTTATACACTCCTTAGTAAGGTCCTGGGGAGTGTTGCTGAACAAAGAGATCTTGGAGTACAGGTTCATAGCTCCTTGAAAATGGAATCTCAAGTATATAGGATAGTGAAGAAGGCATTTAGTATGCTTTCCTTGATTGTTCAGCATATTGAGTATAGGAGTAAGGAGGTCATGTTGCAGCTGTGCAAGATATTGGTTAGGCCACATCTGGAATATTGTGTGCAATTCTTGAACTCCTTTCTATCGGAAGGATGTTGTTAAACTTAAAAGGTTCAGAAAAGATTTACAAGGATGTTGCCAGTGTTGGAGGTGTTGAGTTATGGGGAGAGGTTGAATAGGTTGGGGCTATTTTCCCTGGAGCATCATAGGCTGAAGGTGACCTTATAGAAATTTATAAAATCATGAGGGACACGGATAGGGTAAATAGACAAGGTATTTTCCCTAGTTTGGGAGAGTCCAAAACTAGAGGGCATAGGTTTAGGGTGAGAGGGGAAAGATTTAAAAGGGACCTGAGGGGCAACTTTTTCACGCTGAGGGTGGTGCGTGTATGGAATGTGCTGCCAGAGAAAATGGTGGATGTTGGTCCAATTACAACATTTAAAAGGCATCTGGATGGGTACATGAATCAGAAATGTTTAGAGGGCTATGGGTCAAGTGCTAGGAAATGGGACGAGATTAATTTAGGATCTCTGGTAGACCTGGACAAGTTGGACCGAAGGGTCTGTTTCTGTGTTGCACATCTCTATGAGATATCTGGTAGTCATGAAAAACATTCAAAAATAAAAAAAAAATTTCTTTCGGTGTGTAAGAACGAGGCATTGAGTTTAATTGAATCAATCAGTGGGCTAGATTTTATATCCCTTTGATCCCATGGCAAGGTCGGTGTGAGGAACAGAAATGCATTAGGCTCATTACTTTCCTGCCCACCCTCTAGCTGATCCCCATAATACAGGGGAAGAATAAGGTACCCACTTCCCTTTCCATCTTTAGACTATTGAAACCTCTAAGTGCCCAATTATTGCCCTCATAAGGCCTTCAGTCCACTTTCATTGCTATAAAATGCTGGACACTGGGCAATAATCATTTTCACCTATGCATCCAGTCTGATATTCCATTCTAATACTCAGCTTTAGGAAGTTACTGCTGTGCATGGATCTCAGATGTCCATGCAGAAAGAGAAAAAATTAGGGGAAATTAGAGAATTAGGGACAACAATTTGGGGTGGAACGGTGGCTCAGTGGTTAGCACTGCTGCCTCACAGCACCAGGGACCCGGGTTCCATTCCAGTCTCGGGCAGCTGTCTGCGTGGAATTTGCACATTCTCCCCATGTCTGCGTGGGTTTCCTCCGGGAGCTCTGGTTTTCTTCCACAGTTCAAAGATGTGCACGCCAGTAGGTGCATTCGTCAAGGGTAAATATAGGATAGGGGAATAGGTCTGGGTGGGTTACTCTTCACAGGGTCAGTGTGGACCTGTTGGGTTGAAGGGCCTGTTTCCATACTGTAGGGAATCTAATCAAATCAAATGCGGGCACTGGAAGGAGGGTGAGAATGAGATGGCTCCTTTCTTAAACAAATTTGTTGAAAAGGCAGGATGGAAGACAGATACATCATTCAGATGGTACTCTATGTGCATGACAGTTACTCCCCTACTTGAGATGTTACCCTGCCCTTGTGCTTCCCCATGTAGCCTCCATGTACTCTTCTGCCAACTCCTAAGGATCCCAGTTCTTTCCCATCCAAAACCTTGGACTTGACTCTCTCTCTCTTTCTCTCTCTCTCACTCTCTCTCTCTGTCTCTCTCTCTCTCACTCTCTCTCTCTCTCTCCAGTGGCCATGTCCACCTTTTCATGGGCCTTTGTTGAAGTATAATACTTAGAATTAAAATTAGGTTTATTGTCCAATTTACCCAAGTAGAGGAATACATGAGTACCGTGAACGATGTACAAAGTCACCAGTTCTGGTACTATCTTAGGTTCAAAGATTCTTAGGTACAAAAACTTAGGTATAAAGTAGAGAAATGAAGAAATAAAATTTAAAGATTAGCATTGGACTCCTTGTAAAGCTACATAAAGATAGCTAGGTACAGCCCAATGATACGTCTGCTTGTTGTCTCATGTTGTATTAGCTCTGTATGATCTTATCTGAGTTATTTGTTTTGTCTCAGAGAAATGCTAATATTACTCTAGTTCCAAATAAAACCATTTATTTTCAGAACTTGCCTGGATGCTTGTTAACCAGGTTTGAAAGCAGCAAAGACACTGGAACACATATTTTTAAGAGTGCAACTGCATCTACATTTGTACATCTACTTTATGATGATGGATCATCTGTGCCACCTACATGACCTCAGTAAGGCTTTTTTAAAATTCAATTCCTTCTATATTATGGTGCAGTCCGGGTGTCCACAGTTGGCATGGAGGAAGCCTGCTCTGTCGACTTAGCTCATTGTGTTGCGGACATTTGGTACAAAAAGGTTGAGGTTTGATGAGAATGTTCTAAAAGATGCACGCTCACTCTCCTTGGCTTGGATTTCTGAAGCCTTTATATACCTCAGTCAGTAGGGACTTGGAGTGGCAAGGCACCTCTGGAATACCCTGAAAGTAAGATTCTGGAATGTTCTGATTTGATTTGGTTTTGGTTTATTGTAGTCACATATACCTATGTGAAGTGAAAAAAATTGATGGTGTCTCCCCTATGGATGTCTGCCATCACCCTGTCTCATAGAGTCAGAGAGTCATAGAGATGTACAGCATGGAAACAGACCCTTCGGTCCAACCTGTCCATGCAGACCAGATATCCCAACCCAATCTAATCCCACCTGCCAGCACCCAGCCCATATCCCTCCAAACCCTTCCTAGTCATATACCCATCCAAATGCCTTTTAAATGTTGCAATTGTACCAACCTCCACCACTTCCTCTGGCAGCTCATTCCATACACATACCACACTTTGTGTGAAAACGTTGCCCCTTAGGTCTCTTTTATATCTTTCCCCTCTCACCCTAAACCTATGCCCTCTAGTTTTGGACTCCCTGACCCCAGGGAAAAGACTTTGCCTATTTACCCTATCCATGCCCCTCATAATTTTGTAAACCTCTATAAGGTCTCCCCTCAGCCTCCAACACTCCAGGGAAAACAGCCCCAGCCTGTTCAGCCTCTTCCTATAGCTCAAATCCTCCAACCCTGGCAATATCCTTGTAAATCTTTTCTGAACCCTTTCAAGTTTCACAACAGCT
>NC_057716.1:57396240-57414527 GCF_004010195.1 Chiloscyllium plagiosum | reverse complement strand
CTCCACCACCACCCTCTGTCTTCCAGCTTTGAGTCAGTTCTGTATCCAAATGGCTAGTTCTCCCTGTATTCCATGAGATCTAATCTTGCTAATCAGTCTCCCATGGGGAACCTTGTCGAACATCTTACTGAAGTCCATATAGATCACATCTACTGCTCTGCCCTCACCAATCCACTTTGTTACTTCTTCAAAAAACTCAATCAAGTTTGTGAGACATGATTTCCCACACACAAAGCCACATGGACTATCCCTAATCAGTCTTTGCATTTCCAAACACATGTACATACTGTCCCTGAGGATTCCCTCCAACAACCTGCCCACCACAGAGGTCAGGCTCACCGGTCTATAGTTCCCTGGTTTGTCTTTACCGCCCTTCTTAAACAGTGGCACCACGTTAGCCAACCTCCAGTCTTCTGGCACCTCATCTGTGAGCAAAATGCCCAACAATCACTTCTCTAGCTTCCCACAGCATTCTTGGGTACACCTCATCAGGTCCTGGAGATTTATCCACCTTTACCCGTTTCAAGACATCCAGCACTTCCTCCTCTGTAACCTGGACATTTTGCAAGATGTCACCATCTATTTCCCTTCAGTCTATATCTTCCATATCCTTTTCCACAGTCAATACGGAAATTAAGGTTCCTACCTCTCTCAACTTGCCAATGATACTGACCAGCTATGTTGGTAGTGATGGTGTGTACACAGCTAACAGACAGTGAGTGTGCTGGACAAAAAAAATCCAAAAGAACGGCAGATGCTGGAAATCTGAAACAAAAACAGAAATTGCTGGAAAATCTTGGCAGGTCTGGAAGCATCTCTGGAGAGAACTCAGTGTTAATGAGTGTTAACTCCACTGATTATGCTGGACTTGGGTTGTTATAGTGGTAGACAATCTAACAATGGAGACAGCTAGACTTCAGCCAGGCAACAGGTATTGAGAACATCGATGAATCCCTTCATGCTTTGAATCAGTTCATCAAATGATTCTGACAAACCCACCTCGTGTTACTTTATGAGTCTGTGTATTTTGCTGAAATCATTATTGGCTAAGAACATGGGATCATCTCATGCCTGGGGATGAACAGGTGCCTGGTCTTTATTAGTCATAGAATTGTACAGCATGGAAACCGATCATTTGGTCAAACATGTTCATGCCGACCAGATGTCCTAAATAAATCCAATCCCAGCATTTGATCCATATCCTTCTAAACCCTTTCTATTCAAGTACCACTCCAGATGTCTTTTAAATATCATCTTTTAAATAACAGCTTCCACCACTTCCTCTGGCAGCTTATTCCATATTTGCACCACCCTTTTTGTGAAAATGTTGCCCTTAGATTCTTTTAAATCTTTCCCCTTTCACCTTGAACCAATGCCGTCTAGTTTTGGACTCCCCTACCCTGAGGAAAAGAGATATGGGGTGCTTTTTTCTCAAAGAGTTGCGGAGACATATCAGTGATCTGCTCACCATGTGATCTCCTGAGTCTTATTTAGATAGAGAACCCATTGAGATGCTAGTTAGCACTGCTGCCTCACAGTACCAGGGACCCAGGTTCATTTCTAGCCTCGGATGACTGTCTGTGTGGAGTTTGCACATTCTCCCCGTGTCTGCGTGGGTTTCCTCTGGGTGCTCCCGTTTCCTCCCATAGTCCAAAGATGGGTAGGCTCGGTGAATTGAGGAGAAAGTGAGGTCTGCAGATGCTGGAGATCAAAGTTGAAACTAGATGGGTAGGCTCGGTGAATTGGCCATGCTAAATTGTCCATAGTGTTCAGGGATTGGGAGGTTAGGTACATTAGTCAGGGTTAAATAAAAACAAAAGGGTGGCACAATGGCTCAGTGGTTAGCACTGCTGCCTCACAGTACCAGGGATTTAAATTACCCATAGTGTTCAGGGATGTGTAGGTTAGGTGTGTTAGTCATGGGAAATGTAGAGTAAAAGGGTAGAGGAATGAGTCTGGGTGGGTTAGTCTTTGGAGAGTTGATGTGGACTTGTTGGGTCAAAAGGCCTGTTTCCACACTGTAGGGATTCTATGAAAGTCCCTGAGTCGGTGGAGGGAGCAGCTGATAGCCTTACTGGTGCATTCTCTGAGGGTTAAATAGTTCCTCAGAGCTGGTGGAGGTGGAGCTGAGGATCTCCAGCACTGGCCTTTTCAGAGTGGAGGTTCACTGGTTCTAGTGTCTGCTAAAGATAGGGAATTTGTTGTGTAAGGTGGACAAAAGCTTGTGCAGGTTAAGAATGACTTAGTTTTGGCCGCAGAGCACCCCGTAACAGCAAAATTAAGCTTCCTGGGTTGGTTGCTCACTGAGGACTTCATATTCCCACAAGCGGTTGCACTATTCTCCAGCCAAATCTAACGTCTTTCCTTCATATGCATTGAGGAGCCTGACACGATTGTGATACATGATTCCTTGCACTGAGACAATAGGAGGGGTTGTGTAAGCCAGCAACAGATTTATTGGTTATACATGAGTAAGAAAGATGCTGAGGTACCCCAAATGGGTGAGTGGGTAGTGGAGAAGGCAGAATGGGTTAATAGTCTTAGAAGATGATATGGGTGAGAGCCCTTGAATTGACATGCTGCATGCAATAATGAGAGATATAGTTCATGAGCCTTGAGGAGAGGTGTGTGCAGAGGTAAGGTTAGAGTGAGTGGTGGCCCTGTAAGACAGCGGTAGCAGAGAGAAGATGGTGGCTCTTATCCTCTTAGAGTGCAGAAGATCATTATCTTTCTTCCTGCACTGCTGAACACTGAGTTTCACCCAGGGTACTGCAGTGATCCCAGTTTCAGTCCAAGTCTAGGCTGGCCGGGTCTTTTGGTGAGACCTCCTTTGCTGGTCAGCAGGATACAGCATGGCCTCCTCTGTAACGTTCTGACAACCAGAAACTCCAGGTCTCTGTTGGTGAACCAAGGGGCTAACTTGCCTTTCTCAGTTACTTACTTGGGGATAAATGGTGCAGGACCATCAAAGCAAGTATGAAAGCAAATTCCTGCTTTTCAAATATGCAACTCAGACTGCCCGCTCAAAAAAAAGGATTAATTTGAGCTGTCAAATTGACCCCATGAAGTAAGTACTCCCCTCCCACACTAACATTTGTGATTGATATTCTCTACAAAATAAGTTTTAAAGTTAGTATTCCCTACTACATTAAAATATGAGTGTGCAGATAGTTGACAGTTTCCTGTTATACTGAGAAATAGAAATTTGCCCTCAAAATTTACGTGTTATAGAACTGTTCCTTTGCAATGTAATTATTCATAACTCCCTACTACATTCAAATATGAAGTAACTGATGTCTGTGCTGCATCAACAATACTAGAAAAGATGAGCTCAGATTAAAAGATCAGTACCTGCTACTACACCATTATATGGAATCAACACCCATTGTAAGTTCAATTACTAACATGTGAAGATCTGAGGCATGTTTTAAATTTCTGGAAGAGCAATGAAAAATTATATTTATTCATGGTATGCCTTTACTGCTGTCAAAGATAACTGGTTACTATTTGTTTTTGTGAATGTTAATTACAAAGAAATAATTAAGCAATTCTCGTTATTTTTTTGACAGAATATCCAGTTTTCTGAGGAGCATGCTTTGCTATTCCATTCTGATGAAAGGTCACTGCATCCAAAATGTTAACTCTGATTTCACTCCGCAGATGCTGCCTAATCTGCTGAAATTTTCCAGCAATTTTGTTTTTGCTTTAGATTTTGAGCATCCGCAGTTTTATTTTATGTTCTTCAGCATATTCGATCAGCTGCATTTTCTTGTGAGAAACAATGTCAATGTATAGCTTTTTTTTGGCTATTCATACTGTTGGAGAAAGACAGATTCAGCCAAGATAATTTGAGCACTCAGTATAAAGGTTTACAGTACTACCGTAGTATAAATGGTCTGTTTGCATCTCCACAGGATCAACATGATTATTTATAAACCAGCAGAGGGAGCTATTGCACTTGTGCTGAAATCTCTCTTGTGTCACTGATCCATGCCATGACATTTCAGGGTTAATATACTTTATTTTGTCAGTGTTGGCATAACAAAACTTTGAGTTAAAACCTAAACTTCACTGGGTGGAAATAGTCTTTCCAAATCCTTATTCCGCTAACAACACTTGGATTCATAGAATGATACAGCACAAAAGGAAATCATGACATCAATTGAATATTTCTCGTGTTTCCTTTAACTCATGGCCCAATTTTTTCTTCACTGTTCCTCCTTTCACTGTATTTTTTCAAAATTTGTTTTGGAAAGTGAATTGTTGTGATGTGGAATGCGCTATCTGAAACGCTGATTGAAAGTTACTTATGAGTAACTTTCAAAAAGAGAATTGGATAATACTTGAAGGACATTAATTTATAGAGCTATGGGAAAGAATTGGGTATTGACACTAATTGGGAAGTTCTTCAAAAAAAAAGACACAGGCATCATAAAGTAAATATCCCCTTTTAACTCTTATATGATTCCATGTGGGAGCAAGAGGAGATGGGCCATCAATGTCCTTCTCTGGAATCCAAATGGAGATTCATGTTGCCATACTGTAGTTCAAGTACCAGTTTATAGAAAATTACATGCAAGTTGCAACATGGAAATGGGCGATTCAATCTAACAGTCCATGTTGTATTTAACTCCTACCAGAGAAAATTCTCCCAATCATATTCATCCACAGCCATTTCCTTTCTGTTCCATTTTCTTTGACTCCCTATCCAATATAAGCTTAAACATCAAAATAATTTATTCCTCAACCAGTAATTCAGAAAATTTATTGTGCACCGTCATGCTTTACTGTGTGAAGAGGTTTTCCTACCTTTCGTTTTAAATATTTTTCATTTCATTTTTATATCTGTGATACGTCATTCTTAACCCTTTACTAGAAACAGACTGCTTCTGTCTAGTCTGTTTGATCAATTCACATTGTTAAATGCTTCTTACATTGTGTCCCATAATCTGTGATGTTCTGTTTAAAACAGTTCTATTTTGCTTCGTAAAAACCAAAAGAACTGTAGATGCTGGAAATCAGAAGCAAAAGCAGAAATTGCTGGAAAGGCTTAATAGGTCTGCTCTCTTGAACAGTCCTACCTGTCCATCTTCCTTCCCACCTATCCACTCCACCTTTTGCTCCTACCTATCACCATCAACCACCCCCCCACCTGCATCTACATGTTGCTTTGCAAGCTACCTTCCCCCCAGACCCACCCCACCTCCTATTTGTCTGTCAGCCCCCTTCCCCACCAAACCCCAACCACATTCCTGATGAGAGCTTATGCCCGAAACATCGACTCTCATGCTCCTCGGATGCTGCCTGACCTGCTGAGCTTTTCCAGTGCCACACTTTTCCTCTCTGATCTCCAGCATCTGCAGTCCTCACTTTCTCTTTCTCTAGAGTTTCAGCTCACTATTACTTTTACTGAATTCTTTTACTGATATTGTATATTTCACTTCCTTTTGCATTTTTAACAATTTCTTTACACTCCCTGTTAACTGTATTATCCCACTCAAATTCTTTATTTGTGTTTTCATATTTTCTTTATTTTTTATTTTTTAATCTCTCTTCAATACTAATTGATTTCTAATCTGCTCATTTATCCATAGCATCCTAAATCTAACAGTAATTTGTTTTCAGAAAATGAACTTATCTTGAAGCTTTGACATCTATATTTTAAAAACATCCCACAAACATTGTACATTCCTGTGTGCCTCTTTAGCTTTTCACCTCACTTCAGTTATTTCATTCATCAATAACTGGTGAAACCTATCCACTAACTAAGAAATAAGCACATACCTTGCAGATTGGAATCAAATTTATCATGCTTGTTGAAAGCTAAATGTTCCCACCTCTGAAATACTGAAACACTGGAAAAAAAACATCTGCTTCTACAGTGTTTGCCCATACTCATAACTCAAACTTGCTTATGAATCAGGTTAACTATTCTAAAAGTATTTGATTAAGCTCTTTCTTGTCAGCAAAATGTTTTACAAATAAAGTACTTTATTTTCTAACCGGACCTGTGCTAAAAAGGGTCAAAGCAGAATTCACTTGCTAAGATTCAAATGGGTTGGATTTAATGTAGCTTATTATGGTGAGAAATATGGTGGCTGGGCTTAATTAATTGTGGGAGAGGTCCGTGTTCAAGTCTCCCGGTGGCAGAAAAAAGTCCCTTTGGTTAAGTCAACGGGCAGAAGAAGCTGACACTGGATTCCTGACTGCAAGTCCTAGGATGTGAATTAGACTCATTAACGGGCCAATTGCCACTCAGCATCCATGTTCCCTCTAACTCTTTCATCTACAGAGCAGCTCTCTGAGATCTGGAGCCAGAAGTTAATGGGTCGGCATTCCAGTCAGGACAACTGAACTCTGAGTGGCTGCGCAGCTGCATAGGTTAAAGGGAATGTTGCTCAACACCCTTGTTATGGTGATTAGTGGAAGCCATGTGGTTGTCCCATGCCTTTGGAAGGCTTATTGAATATGGTAGTGACTTGCTGGTGAGGGAGACCCTCACTCACAGGCGATCTGTGTCCAACCAAGGAATGTGGCATTATACAGAGGTTAACCTCTGAAACCTGACCGTTTCCCTTGCCTTTGAAGTGCCCTCTGCCTACACCCCATTCTCTCCACCCCTTTATCCCTGACGTTTCATTTGGGATACCGTGATGAAGCTGGGCCTCACTCCTAGTGGTGCTGGCTGCATGAGAAGGTGACAGTCTGTGATTGTTTAGGAGTTTGGACAGATGGAATTCTCATCTCTGGAGTTCAGTTGATAGTGGTTACGTAACTGCATGAAAGGATATTGATTCACTTTAGCCTTCCTACAAAACTAATAGGAGTTCCTCACCAGTTCTCCAATCTGTCAGTGCAATGGAATTCTAATTATTCATTTTTCAGAGTCATTTGAACTGGTATCATAAGTAAATTTGATGATACTAAACATAATATTGCATTAGGCATCATTTTTGTTGGCATGCAACTAATTCACCAAACATCAACCCATGTCACAAAAGAGTTGAACATTGTGTGATCTCTGGGCACTGTGCTCTATCTCATTTGTAATTGTACCTAAAAATACTGTTATTCCTGTATTCAGACTGGCAGCTTGTAAAATAAAGCTAAACACTATCTGGTATGTAGAGATTGATATATTCTGAGAAGGTGATCTAGTTTTATCTTTTTGTTCATCAGCAATGGAATGCACAGAAAAGTCATTCTTATAATTAAGATACCATAGGCAAGACATAACTGCCAAGTTATTTGATTAAAACCTATAATTTACATGGCCAGTCATAAAGCTCAGGAAGATGGGCTTTGAAAATGAATACATGCTGCTAAGTAAAATGCACCAATGTAGTGCTTGCTCTGTGGTCTCATCAATCTACTCAACATTTGGTTTTAATAGTGACATATAAATATTTACAATAAATGTTGCCTGTAAATTCTGAAATATAATATTCTCTTTAAGACAACTTTTGCTGAGAGTGAGAGGATGTCGGCTTTATGATGTGTGCACTCCTCTTCATACAGGAAGTTATATTAATGGCATGAACTCATTGTTTGCCATCAATTCACCAACAAAAACATTATTAAGAAAGAACCATGCTATCAAAGTGTACAAATATTAAGAATTTTGCATTCTTACAAGATTTTCACTAATCTAGCTGACCTTAACATAGTACAGCACAGAGGAGACCAGCTGGCTCACCCACTACCAGTCACATTTGTTTTCTAATGACCCAAAACAAGTTTTATATCTATTTTTCATTGATATGGCAATTCATTAACTAATTTGTAAACACTATTCAATATCATTCAATAAAATCTAGAATGATGCCAAATAGATCAATAAAAATTGAGAAAACAAAGTGGCAGAAGGGCAGAAAGATAGTTCTTTGAATGAAAAATTTGCTTATTGTCTTGCTGGATTATTAGCATGTCTTCCCCCTTAAATCTGGCCATTGGAATATCAGATACACTTGGACAATGCCAACTGATCTCCTGCAGTATCACTTATTATTAAGAACGCATTTGTGCTTCTCTAGAATTCGGTGTTGTGCCCTTCCGCCATCCTCAGGCTGGTCTTTGGCATGCCCACCTAATGTTTTCCAGTTGACTAGATTTTCATGTGTAATGAAGTTGACACAGTTTTGGGGAAAGGTTGAACATACCTTTTCTCAGACATTCGTGCCTGCACTTTTTACAGTGCTTTGTGCCTAATGGCCTTATTATCCATGAAGGATATACAATAGAGTATAATGGCCTTACAATACATGGAGGGTATGTGCTTATATAATGCATAATGTAAACTAACCATGCAAAATGGCAAGCCTTGTCGTGTCTTATTGCTGCATGAGTGCATTGAGATTTGCATGACGTGCTATGCAATTGTTCACCAACTCCTTCTGATGGAGAAGTGTAATTCCCATTGCCTATAAACTAAAATGACTCATTTCCCCAAGGCAAAGGGGGAAATACACAATAGGTCAATCAGCATCTGTAAAAATAAAAGACAGTTAAGAATTTCAGGTATTTTCCTTTCAAATGAATACAAGACTTAAGTAGAAACATGGGCTTTGATTGAAAAACTGGAGTGAAAGTAGAGAGGGGAGAGGGGAAAACCAACATATGCAACAACTGCATGGAAAGGATAGGTTCATCTGCTACAATTTGCTAGACAGTTTCTCTCTATGTATGCTATCAACTTTTCTAATTGTTCTAAATACCTCCATAAATAAGAGAATAAAAATGTAATCCTTGCAACATCTCCACAAAATTCAAGCCATTTAGCCCAGGTTCCTTTCTGTTCTGCACTAGTATATCTTTCCTGAGACATCCTACCCCAAGAGGAACATTCAGGTTGTGAAAATGAATATATTTTGATTAAGTATAACTTGGAATTAAATATATGAGAATTTATGACTCTTGTGTACATTCTTCAGTCATCTTTTTTATGTAATGACTAGAATTATGCTCGTTTCCATCAAAGACTGTTACTTATTTAGTGGCAATATTTGAGGAAATATAGATTACATTGTTGGGCAGAATATCAAATAATGTGCATTTTGTCCATAAGTTGTGTAAAAATATCATCTTATGCAAGATTTAATTTATTAGACCTAAGAAAGATCATTAGATTTTTCTGAATTGTAAGTCAGAATCTAACAAAGTCCAAAGACTGCATCAAAAATAGGAATGCTTATGAATATTTTTTCATTCTGGCCAGAAAATTATTTGTTCCAAATATGAGTGCTAACATATTGGTCTTACAGAATTAACAGTTAGAAACATTTTTGTTTGGTTGGTGGTCCAGTAATAAAGCATTTGATTCTCAATCACAAAAATTTCTAATTTTCTCAGTATCAGCTGCCAATCATTTAACTGTCTTTACTAAGTAAGGTTCCCTAAGTTTCAAGTGAGTAATCCATAGCTTGGGGAGGAATGGAAGAAAGTGATAGGCTTCTTGTTGGCTGAACATGCCTTAGGTTTGGTAGCAATAGAGAAGGAACTATAATAGAAGAGGGAGCAAGTTAAAAACAGTCATGGTAACTGTAAAAGGTGAAATTACTTACTTTTTGTAGTCTTGTTAACATCTTGTCAGTATTTTCACTGCAAGATTTTTGATCATAGAATTGAAGAATTAGTATGGTTTCATTTCAGTACTGCACAGAAAAAAAGAATCAAGCTATATTTATGTATTTAACATTGAGCAGTGGAATTGAAAATCAGCATGAAATTGACCTGTGCATTATAGGCATAATTTACTCATTCGTCATTTCAGAAGTATTTTTCATTACTTGCCCTTAAATAACATTGGGATGATATCAGAATAAGAAGCTGCCAGATATATTGAGTTGCTGATTGCTTTCCAAAAACTTAGGTGAAAAGCATGTGCAAGTACATTTGATCAGGACATTACACCAGAGAACTGTTACAACTGCCACCAAGCCTGTATGAATGTTTTGCAAGAATGCAAAACATAACATCTATGAATTTGATGGGACACCTTGGGAGAAAGAGAAGCTGCAATTGTAGGCAATGAGAGTTGGTAAAATGAGGAGCTGGAAAAAGCACAGTTGCTCAAGCAGCATCAGAGGAGCAGGAGAGTCATCATTTTGGGCAGGACCCTTTATCAGGACTTAGGGGGGAGGAATTGGGTCAGAGAAATAAACAGAGGAAGGTGGGTGGGGCTGGGGGAAAAGTAAGTGGGATGGCAATAGGTGGTTGACAGTAGGAAGTGATTGAGATTTGTCAGTGGGAAGGGTGGAGTGGATAGATGGAAAGGAAGACGGACAGGTTAGGCCAGGTCAAGGGGGCAGGGAAGAGATGGAGGTCTGGACCTGGGATGAGGTGGGGGCTGGGGAGATTTGAAAGTTGGTGAATTCTATGTTGAGACCTTTGATGCTGCTTGACCTGTTGTGCTTTTTCAAGCTTCACATTTTATTGAGTCTGACTTTGCAGCATCTGCAGTCTTCAGTATCTCCAAGTTGCAGGCAAGGAGAGCCTTGGGAGGTTGGAGATATAAGGAATTACATCACTAGGACCAGCTGTTGCCTGGTGGAATGCTAGTATTGCTGTGACTGAGTTTACTGAAAGTTGCCATGTAATAGGAGAGTTTCATCTCAGAAAGAGTAATTAGAACCACAATCCACAGTTAAAATCATGACTATGCCAATGACAATAAATAAATAAATCAAATGCAGCAAGACCTGGATAATATCCAGGTTTGTGCTGATAAGTGGCCAGTAGCATTCATGCGACACAAGTGCTTTGCATGCCCATCTCCAACAAGAGAAAATTTGACCATTATCTCTTAACATTCAATAACATTACAACCACTAAATCTGTCAACATTCTTGGGGTTACCATTGATCAGTAACTGAACTGGACTAACATGTAAATACAATGGCTACAAGAGCAGGTCAGGAGCTTGGAATACTGAAGTGTTTCAGTCACCTGCTGAATCCCAAAGCCTGTTCACCTTCTACAAGGAACAAATGGAGTTTAATGGAATACTCCTCATTTGCCTGGATGAGTGCAGCTCTAACAACATTCAAGAAGCTTGACATTGTTTGGGACAATGCTTCTTACATGAAAGGCACCCTAGTGACAAATGTAATTATTTCTTCTCCATCCTGAAGTAGTGTGACATCTCATGCATTGGCTTAGGATGGCTCTTAGCATTTATTCTTAGAACTCACTATTTTGCGCTAACACTGGAACTGCCATGCTTGTCTGGCTTGCATTGCTTTTCTTTATCCATATCTTAACACCATCAGCTGCTCTGGCTATTCATATTTAGCCCAGGTGGAGTGGCAGATACTTTGTCACATTTGGGAGCGTGAATAGTTAAGGGAGTGGAGATATTGCTGAATAGCACAGAGCTAGGTCAATGTCACATCTACTAAATGTGCCTGCGGTTTACACAACATTCACATTGCATGTGTTTCAAGCTAATAGGGATATGTGAAAGACAAAAGGGCCAATCCTTGGTGGTGTGTCGGGTGACAGTCAGTGGGTGCAGTAACATTTGGTCAAATAGAGTCATACAACCATAGAGATGGACAGACTGGAAACAGGCTCTTCGGTCCAACTCATCCAGGCTGACCAGATATCCTAAATTAACCTAGTCCCATTTGCCAGCATTTGGCCCAGCATGCCTCTAAACCCTTCCTATTCACATCCCCATCCAGATCACTTTTAAATGTTGTAATTTTGCAAGCCTCCACCATTTCCTCCGGCAGTTCATTCCACACATGCGTGAAAAAGTTACTTTTAGAGGTCTTTTAAATCTTTCTCCTCTCACCTTAAACCTATGCCCTCTAGTTTTGGAATCTCCCACCTGTGGGAAAAGATTTTGGTTATTCACCCTAGCCATGGTCTTCATGATTTTATAAACTTCTATAATGTCACCCCTCAGCACCCAATGGTGCAGGTCAAATAGCCCCAGCCTATTCAGTCTCTCCCTTTAATTCAAACGCTCCAACCCTGGCAACATTTTTTCTGAACCCTTGCAAATTTAACAACATCTTTCCCATAGCAGGGAGACCAGAATTGAAAGCAGTATTCCAAAAATGGCCTAGTCAATGTCCTTTACAGCTGCAATATGACCTCTCAACTCCTATACTTTATGCACAGAGCAATAAATGCAAGCTTACCAAAGCCTTCTTCACTATCCTGTCTACCTACGACTCCACTTTCAAGGAACTAGAAAACTACACTTCAAGGTATCGTTGGTTGTAAATACTCCCCAGTAACTTGCCATTAAGTGTATAGGTCCTGGGGGGCTCACCATGGTCAGATACTTGGTGAGATCCAAATCTAGAAGTCAGTCCAGTCCAGGTTCACAGTCACTCCATTAGATCGAGTACAATCTGTCCAAGGATCACAGGTACCACTCAAGGTGCTGTGGAGACATTCATCCAGGGACTGAGCTGTGCTCAGATGGAGCTGATGTCCCAAAACAGACCAAGAGAAGGGCCACAATCAGTCTTAGGAGTTTAGATATTAATATCCAAGGCAATGATCAGAAGGCAGCTCATGAAGTCTGGGAAAAGTACAATGTCAAAATCTGGATTTGGCATTCATTAAGACTGTGTTGCTGAGGGAAAGATAGTGGTGAAAAGGGGCAATTTCAGATAGGGGGTGGTATCTCATAAAGCACAAAAATGGACTAGAAGTTGTGGAGCAGAGGGATGGTGGTTCATACAATTTACAATCACACTGGGCTAAGTATGAGGAGAGTGAATGGCCAACAAGGGCATGGCATTTCATAAAACCATGAGCTCAGGAGTCAAATGAGAATATTAACTGCTGAAAGGTGATGGCAAACACAGGCACAGTAACACAGAAAGGAGCATGAAGGCTAGGAGGGAATCATCATTTGTCTCAACCAGAGGGAAAAGACACTAAAAAAAATAATACGTGGGAATGAAGTTACTGGTCCTACTGATTCTCCATTTTGAAGTATGGAAGAGACTACCTTCGTTTGAAACTCAACTGTACAATGGGAGACAAAATAGCTGACATTGCATGCACAGTGGATAAAGTAAGTTGCTGTTTTCCTCTTTAGGGTGGAATGATTTGCATGTGAGGCCCTGTTAGGGACAAATGGATTAATTATGCATCCACTGAATCTGTAAGGCCCCCCCATCTGATATCAAACTGGAGGCTCTTCTTCTGACACCTATGAGCATTACAAATTATGGCCTCAAACAATTGTGACCATGGAATACTTTGCATCAATTTGCCACCTGCTACGTTATATTTCAGAACTGACTCTAAGTAAACGAGGGATTGCTATCACAGTGGACAAGCTCTTTCACCAAGGGTTGACATTGGCTTCCTTGCAAAACAATGTGTGAATAGGCAGAAAATAAAGGGATACGGACTGTAGAGTCATAATGCTTTTAGTTATGAAAGGCATATTGTGTTAGCGCAGTCTTGGTGGGCCAAAGAGCATGTTCTTGTGCTGTACTATTCTTTGTTCTTTGTTACTTAGTGTGTCATTTTGTCAAGATTGATATGAGGAACCAGGAGTACCAATATTGTTATGCAGTTCTGTTTCTGACTTTCTTCACGGATTATCTAATCAGTCATCTGAGATGGAACCAGCATTTGGAGGATAACCTGCAGCATTTCTGGTCATGAGTTGACATTGTTAAAGAAGACAGCAATTGAAATTTTCTTTTAAGGGACAGAGAAAGAGAATCATTTAAGCTTAAATTGATGCAGTTGGAAAGAGGAGACTTCAGAAGCTGAAGAAGACCCTGATGGGAAAGACTGTAGATATGATATCAAGTCTCGTAAAGAAATGTTTAAGTATGTTATGGCTCAGCAAAAAATAAATGAAAAGAATGTGGAGCATTCTTCGTGTCATTTGTGAAATTAATGAACTGATCAAAGGATAACATTACCCTTGCATTGCAAGTTGGTAAGTGAAGCGCATTATTTTATGTTTCATTGTCCAGAAGGTTTCTAGGTATTATGATGCAGTGAAAAAAATTATACTGGGTTCATAGAAGTTAATCCCTAAAGCATGCATGCAAATGGTTTGGAATTTAGGGAAACCATCTGGGTAATCCCATTTGGAATTTGAAAATGTTAAGCAAAGTAATTTTGATAAGTGGATAGAAGAATTGGAATTGAAATCCCTATTAATTTCACAGCAAGATCATTCTCATGGAATAATTGCTATCCATTGTAAGAAGAACCTATGTTGAAGACCAAAAGGGTTGCAACTACTAGACAGGCATTAACGGCTGATAATTATGAGCTGATCCATAATACTAATCCTTTTTTTTCCATTACCTTCATAAACTGAGAAGGTTGAAAATGGAAGAACGAAAAAAAAGGCAAGTAGCCAGGTTAAAAGAAGGAAAGCTAGGAATGCCCCACCTCCTGCAATGATCAGAAAGATAAGTACTGAGAATGGCGGTGAAAATTGAAGATGTAAATGTTTCCATCCCGATAAAACGAGACAACTTCATCCAGAATGCTGAAATTACAAGGGAAGCCTGTTAGACTTATTGAGAAACAGGCAAATGTGTCTGGAAAAGAATTTCAAAATACCATGGATCTAATTATAGTTTAGCTATAACCTGGGAAGCAGAACTAAAAACAGCTGTGGTTGCATATGAGATATTAAGATAGATGAGAGATATGAAGAGGTTTTGTCAAAAGAGAAGCTAATTTCTTTTGTTCCAAATGATACAGAAAAACCCATAACTATATGAAGGGACAAAGGGGCAACTCAAATATTTGTACTGCAGAAGGATCTGGTTTTCCCTCCAGAGAGTTCAATGCAAGTCAAAGTGCTAGTTAATAGGATAAATGGACAATATCCTCATTCCATTGTACTAGGTACAATTGGAGTGTGACATATTCTCTGAATAAGTGAAGTGAGAGTAGTTGAGAAACTACCCATAGATGGAATGGACTTACTCCCTGGGTAGTGATTTGGTGGGAGTAAAGGGTATAGCTTCACCAATAATTACAGAAAACCTGAGGAAAGTTAAAGATATAGAACAGTCGCAAAAACAAGTTCCAAATAATTTTCCATCTCGTGTGGTAGCCAAGGCAATAGCCAAATAAAGTGTAGGAGCAGAGGTCAAAGTTATACCACAAGCATGTGCAAGAGTAGCTGTGACCTTTCTTTATGGTAAGAATAATTCAATGGAAGTATTTGCCGTGTTTTCATTAATTGAAGTTCAGAAAGCAGATTTCAAATTAAATAAATTAATGCAAGAAGCTCAAACTGAAGTAAAAGAAGAGCTTTGATGTAGAAGTAGAGACACTCTCACTAACCTGCAAGGAATAGAAGGTTGTTCATCACATAGTGGTACTGGTCAGGTATCATAAGATGATATTGTGAGTAGCACATGAAATTCCTATGACAAAATATGTAGACATAAGGAAAGCTTAGGCATTTACCTGGCCAACACTTCGCAAGAATGTAGTGCAGTTTTGTAAAATATGTAATAAATTCCAGGTAGTGAGTAAACTGCAACATGTAATAAAATCTGCACCTTTAATATCTACATCAATTTTTGAAGAACCGTTTAGTCAAATGTTAGTAGGTTGTACAAGATCGTTACATAGAATGAAAGCAGGACATCAGTATATCCTTACAATTATGAAAATGACAACTTGATTCCAGAAACTGTTCCCTTAAGGCTTTTACAGCCAGGCTAGTAATGGAAAATTTAGCTCAACCTTTTACTTACCATGATATAAGATTTAAATACAATCTGATCAAAGTTCTAAATTTATGTCTTGAAAATTTCCAAGACAAGAATTAGCAGTTTGGGAATAAAATAATTCAAGTTAACTGCCTATCATTGACAAATGCATGGAGCTTTGCAGAGATGCCATCAGACCCTCAAAAGCATATTGTTATGAATGCCCAAAGGATTTGGGACAAAGGGTTAGATTTCTTATAGAGTTGCAGAATCATACAGCACAGAAACAGATTCTTCAGCCCAACTTCTCAATTACCTACCAGGTTTCATAGAATGTAGAACAGTACAGCACTGTAGGGACCCTTCAGCCCTCGATGTTGTGCTGACCTTTTATCCTACTCTAAAATCAAACTAACCTATGTACTCTTTATTTACTATCATCCATCTAAGAGTTGCTTAAATGTCCCTAATGTATCTCAATGTTTCCTAAACTTAATTAATCCCATTTGCCTATATTTGGCCCATATTCCCCTATTACTTGCCTGTCCATGTACCTGTCCAAATGTCGCAATTGTGCCCACTACTACCACTTCCTCTAGCAGCTTGTTCCATAAATGCACCATCCTTTGTGTGAAAAGTTGCCCTTCAGGTCCTTTTAATTCTTTTCCCTCTCACCTTAAACCTCTGCCATCTAGTTTTGGACTCCCCTACCTTGGGGAAAAATCTTTGGCTACTCACCTATCTACATACCTCATGATTTTATAAACCTCTATAAGGTCACCCCTCAGCCTCCAACACTCCAGGGAGAAAAGTCCCAGCCTATCCAGGCTTTCTTTCTAACTCAAACCCTCCAGTCTCAGTAACATCCTTGTAAATCTTTTCTGAACCCTTTCCAATTTAATAACGTCTTTCCTTTAGCATAATGCCCAGAATTGTACCAATATTCCAAGTGTGATCTTACCAATGTCTTGGACAGCTGTAACATGACAACCCAACTTCTACACTTAATGATCTGAGCATTGAAGGTGAGCATACTAAATGCCTTCTTCACCATTCTGTCTATTTGTGATGCCACTTTCAAGGAACTATGTATCTGCACGCTAAGGTCTCTTTGTTCTACAACACTGATTTCCTAATCCATTCAAATTAATTTGTGGCCATGAACTATAAAGTCCATTGAAATTGAGTGAGGAAAGTTCTCAAAACAGAAAACTAAATCCTTAATGTTGGCTTACTTGCTTTCTCGAGAACCTCACAGAAACATGTGAAATAGTACAAGAGCATTTAAAGTCTTCACAAGCAAAATTGGAAGAATGGGCAGAAACACTGCTATGACTAGAACATTCCAGTTCTAGTGCTATGACTAGAACATTCACCTTTGCAGTGTGAAGCTCTGAAAGTGAAATGTAGTAGCCCATTCAACACAGTTAGGAGGGTTAGTAAAGTCATAGATACTCTGAATCATAGAATGAATAATTGAGTATGTCAAGTTGAAACAGGGAAAGTCACAAGGGAAAGGATAAAAATGAACAAATAATTCAAGGCCACATGGGAGAAATTGCCCTCTTCTCTAACAAACTCAGTATTTTCTTCTTAAATGGAGTGAGGAGCATAATGTTCATCACCTTGCTGCCCTGTGGGCCCAATTGTGAGAGACTTGTTCCTACATTGACACAAGAGCGTTGACTATGATGGAAGTGGAAGTGTATGTTAGAGATATTAGTGGTGCCTCCAGGGCTCTAGAGGTGCTGAGGTATCCTTAGTGAATGAGTAGGAAGTGCAAAGGAAAGAAAGGGTTAATAACTTTGGAGGATGAAGTGGGTGACAGCCATTGACTAGATATGTTGCATGTAACAGTGAGAGTTGCAGTCCCATGAACCTTTACAGAATGGTGTGTGCAGTAGCGGAGTGAGTATTAGTGGCCCTGTGAGAATGAACTAGCATACAGAAAATGTAGAGTGTACCAGGCCATTAGCCTTCTTATGACATTGTTGGGATTTCCTTTCAGCAGGGTTACCACATTGACCTATTCAGTCTGGTTACATCTGGTGGGGGGATCTTTTTTATCAGAGGGAAGAGCATTCCCCTTCTCCCCATCACTTCTACCAGCACTTTCAAATCTTTGTCAGTAGGAGGCAGTTGTACACATTGGAATGAACAACATAGGAAGGAAAAAGGATGAGATTCCAAAGAGAGATGATAAGAAATTAGGCAGGAATTTAAAAAGTAGGTCCTGGAGGGTCGTAAGATTTGGATAGCTCCCATGAGAGCAGTAGATGTGATCTATACGGACTTCAGTAAGGCGTTCGACAAGATTCCCCATGGGAGACTGATTAGCAAGGTTAGATCTCATGGAATACAGGGAGAACTAGCCATTGGATACAGAACTGAATCAAAGGTAGAAGACAGAGGGTGGTGGTGGAAGGTTGTTTTTTCAGACAGGAGGCCTGTGACCAGTGGAGTGCCACAAGGATCAGTGCTGGGTCCTCTACTTTTTGTCATTTACATAAATGATTTGGATGTGAGCATAAGAGGTACAGTTAGTAAGTTTGCAGATGACACCAAAATTGGAGGTGTAGTGGACAGCGAAGAGGGTTACCTCAGATTACAACAGGATCT